>NC_071501.1:121251198-121554228 GCF_028408465.1 Anastrepha ludens
GTTCGAAGTACGGAGAAATACGGTGTTAACAGCCAAAAATGCTACCACGACCCTTGAGAAATTGTCTCTAGAGGCCAACCTTCTTTACCCTGATTGCACTGGTAGAAACAACTTATTTAAAATTTTTAACCATTTATTTTTTCTTTTACAAAATCCATATAAATCCAAATTCCAAACAATGAGCAAATTTAAGAAAAGAATCAACAAATTTTTATGAGCATTTCAAGATTTTTTTTTATTAAATTTTAGTATAAAAAAGGGAACGCTTGAAGTGGTCCAAAATTCGCGCTGATTTTTGACAATTTTCTTCTTTTTGACAGTTTATGGAATATTAAAATTGGCATTAAAAATAAATTTTCTTGTCGATAAATGCTTAACATGAATTTTTCATCAAAAATAACTCCATCCAATTATCACTTATGTTCAGCGATAGAACACATACTGGCGGAGCATCATTATTATGCTAAGAAAAATGTGAAAAAATGGCCCGATTACCGATTTGGCTAAAAAACAAAACAATTCTTCTTGCACGGCATTCACAAACTGCTTGAGAGGTGGGAAACATTTTTGCACCTGTCAGTGGCAATTACTGCGAATAAAATTTTTCTTACATTTCTTTCGATGTGAAAAACGCAAATTTATTTATTATTCATTTATTTTTTATTAAACTTAAACGTATCGCACATGGCGCAGGAATGAAGATGAATACAGCAGCAATCAAACGACGAGCTGCATGAATTCAACACACACACACAACTACGCAATGCAGTGAATTAAAATTCAACGCCGTCACTGGCTAAGTTATGCCATGCGAAAGGAAGCAAATGCTCCAGCCGTGAAAGCATTCGATGTGTTACCTGCTGTTAAGCGCAGAGGAAGTGGACGACATATCCTCTGCACCAATAAATAAAATGAAATGGAGGATTAAATTGCTATACATGAATATGAAATATAAATAAGTAGGACAATGAATTATTTTTGAGTGGAATGTTATGCATAAAAATAATTGCTTATTTGGCGCATACGCATTCCATTAGCGATCACTCTAGTCATTATGAAGAAACTTTTGCTGAGCTGTTGCTGACAATGCCGCAGTTCTTTCATACGTGGACTTGCTAGGTGGTTTGAAGTCGAAATACAGCCCATGGAAAAACTGTAGCTCCTCAACATTTTAGCCTGAACATTTTGCTTAATTATGTTTTTCATTTCAGTTATTATCATTATTACTATCCTTTTTTCTGAAATATATTTCATTCTATAACCAGGACCATATTAATCCAAATTTCATACTTTGTGCAAGATTTATAAATATGAGATACATTTTTACGAAATTATAAACTTTTTAATCAGAATTAAGAACAAAATAATATTGATGGCGCAGTTTTACAGTCCATAAGTGCAAGTGCGGCCGCCGCAGTCGAATGGGCTGGTGCGTGACTACCATTCGGACTTCACATACACAACGTAGATTCGAATCTCGGTGAAGCACCAAAATTAAGAAAAGGTTTTTTCCAATAGCGGTCGCCCCTCGGCAGGCAATGGCAAACCTCCGAGTGTATTTCTGCCATGAAAAAGTTCCTCATAAAAATATCTGCCGTTCGGAGTCGGCTTGAAACTGTAGGTCCCTTCATTTGTAGAACAACATCAAGAAGCACGCCACAAATAGGAGGAAGAGCTCGGCCAAACAACCAAAACGGGTGTACGCGCCAATTATATATATATATTGCACTTATAGCAAGTTCGAATTGGCTCCAAATTCTTGTTGATTTTTCATAATTTTTTTCTCTGAAAAAGTTGCGTTTTATCTCCTTATAAAAAAATTGTCTCCATTCGTAATGTAGAAAAAATATGCAACACCGTGAAGAAAAAAAAATTATAAAAAATCAAGGTGAATTTTGAGCCACGTAAAACTTGCATTTTGTTACTAAAATTGAATAGGCTATAAAACTGCATGCCAAGAATTTTTCTAAAAATTTTGATTAGAATCGTGGAATTGAGATTCAAAGATTGTGGAAGTTATTAATTTTTATATAAAATTTCAAAGATGGATTTATAGGATTTTTGTTAGACAATGAGCTATACCTTTATTAAAAAAATTGTGATAACCAAAAAAGAAACATAGACGGAATTGGTGAAAATGTTGAGGTGCTACATATTTTTCGCTTGCAATATTTCTATAAATCTTATATCCTAATAATTTTGGAGCGGACGCTGATGTTGTTGAGCAAGGATTTGCTGCTGCTGTCTTGTTATCAAAGCTTTCCAATATTCTAGTTCTACAAGTGATAGCTATTTTAGTTTCTCTATTCCAAAATTAAAGGCTGTAGAACTGTTTGTTCCCTCCGGCATGAGATTAAGTTAGTTACATATCTTATTCTCAATACATCTTAAGTGTGTAGGTATTTGCAAATATGTTGACACCTGTCTTATTTGCCGGCCTATCTGAAGTGCCTATAGAAAACCGAAAATTGCACACCATCCCATTTTCCCTATGCACTCGTGCACACGAATGTTTCTGCTCAGTAATGTGTTTCATTGCTATTTGTGCATACTTCGAGGCGCGCTGGCTATGAGTTCGCACGCGTGCTGCGAATTTGAAATGAGTTAGCGCACTCTGCGCACACAAAAACTGACTGAGTGTTCCTTGGGTTTGAGGATAAGTGTTTGACTGCTTCTGAATTTTCAATGTCATTCATTTGTGTGCTTAGGTGCAGCATTTGTGAGGAACGTTTTTATTCAATGATGGTTGGTGTTATGAATAAATCAGATGATGTGCGTGCGATCTCAAAGTGATAAATACATTTATGTAGGTTTAATTAAATTAATGAGGTACTTAAATTTCGTAATATCTGTAAGTAGCAAATCTACTTTGAAATTGGAGTGAGTGCTGTGGTATGAGTGCTGCACGCACACATATGCATGTGAGTGTTTTTATTTAGAAGTACGCATTGCTAGTGGAGAATGGAAATTTGCTAGATTGAGATAGACTTGGCATTTCAATGCAATTTGACAGCCATATAACAGCATTTGATATGCAAAACCGCATTTATAATTGATATGAAAAAGGAATAACGGATTGTGCCATGCCAGTTTCATTTATTGACATGACATGTTGGTCGTCTGGTGTGGTTTTTTTTCTTTTTATGTTTTTTGGCTTTTCAAATCAACCACGAAAACCACAAACCTTTTTACTGCGCATTTTAATCGCAAACCGATAGGATTTTGATTTTCACAGCCACGTGTCTGTGAGTTGGAGTTCCGTGGCGCAGTTCGAGGGTATACAAAACACTGAATTTCTATTGCTTGTGTGCCAAATATGTATGCGTGTATGCAACTGTATATTTATGATTTGATTAGCGCCAAATTTCAATGGCTGCAGTTAGTGCAGAAAAAAGCAGAAGTCGACTGGAAATTGCATTCGAAATTTCAATACGTTTTTTCAACTGCAGTTCATGCGCATTGTTGGATTTTTATTATTTTTGTTTTTTTATGCTCCTGGTTTATGGTATTTAAGGCATCTGATTTATTTAGTTACACCCACACTTTACTGCACATTCGAGCTGACTGCGCCAAAATTTGTGTTACTTGCAAATATTTCAACTTTTTTTGAGAGTTTATGCAAATTTAACTTAATTGTTTTATTTGTTCTATTTGATCGACTAAATGCTTTACTTTCATATGCAATTACGGACACTCAAGTGTCTTAAGGATCTTTGGGTTCATCGTTTGTCGACTGATCAATGCGCATGCCTGCTTAGTCCGAGCGGAATATTCTCCACTCACACTCCTTCAAGGGAAGTGTAGGCGGGCTGCAGTATTTGGAAGCAGAGCCTAGTTAACCTGTCCCCGGATGGCTCAAAATAGTATGGAAGTGTTGGCGGAAAAGTATTCTGCAAGGAACTTCCCATTAGTCTCATGTTCAGGTTACCGAAGCACTGCAGTGTATTCCAAGCAGAGGTAGCGACAATTAAAGAAACGGCGGATTGACTACTCCCTGGTGAAACACCTGTCACGGGGGTTAATATCTACTCCGACAGCCAAGCGGCAATCAGGGCTCTGAGCTCAGTGATGTTCTATTCGAAACTTGTTGGGGTGTGCTTGATTTTCTTTTAGAGCAATAATGTCAATGAGGTCTAGAAGAAAGCAAGGTGGAAAATTTTGTATCTGATTTGAATGATGAAATAATTGGTTTTTGATGATGATGATGTCCAAGATTTGTCGATATTTGCTGTACACTTTTTTTTGTGTTGACTGTATATGCAAAAAAATTCACGAGCTACACACTGGAGTAAATTTCACCCAATCACTTTTTTTGATCTGCATAAATTCGGGGCGTACCAAATACTGAGGACTTACTGCATGAATTTGAATAGTAAAGTTGGCGTTCCTAAAATACAGTAGCGGTATATTCCCAGATATTAGAAATGAATAAACCAGAAACCATCAAACATTTTGTGTGTGTGTCTACCTTTATGCTTTATACAAAAATAATCAACATTCAAAAAATAAAAATAAAAATAGCTACAACTAGTCAAAATATTGATGTACCATCTCTTGTCGCTGTCTGTACATATTTATACAATATTTAAATTTATATTTGTTATTTTACTTTGTTATGTTTTATTTATATTTATATTTATATTTATTTTTGCCCTATGATTCCTAGGTGGAACATAAGGCCTCGCTGGCTGTACATACTTTAATTTTTTTAATTTGGATGCAACCTTTGTTAAACATCTGAACGAGCTAGAATGCTTTTTTCATAGAATTTTTCTTGAATTTTTTTTTTTTACCTCTACATTTTATTTAAATGGAGGAGCCTAAAATCGCATTCTAAGTTCCTTGTATTATTCGCAAAGCTCACCAACCTTCCTACCCTTTCTTTTGGCCGCACTTAAATGGTCTAGAAATTTGAAAAAATAAATATTATATTAGATTTTTTGTTTTTTGCATATCTTCAAAGTTTAGACGTTCAAAAATATGCATTTCAACGGATTTTCCAAAATTCGAATTATTTTCGGAGATACAGCGGATTTTGTCACGTGGCGTCTAAGCCGGCCGAGCGGAGCGAATCGCACAATGAACGGTAGATGTTAACGGACAACTTGAGGACTCGTTCTTTCCAGAAAATCCTTTGTATCCCACACTTTTATTTATTCTATACATATATATATGCTTTATACTTCTATAATATATACCTAGAAATACATCGCCGATTAAGCCCGAATGAGTAGTAAATATTATGATCTAAGTTATTCTATTGGAATTGTTGCTCAAACTTCATACGCGATTTTCTCAAAACTATATTACTTTTTTTGAAATGGTCGTCATCATATCTCAAGTTCTACTTCGCCGATGGCTTTGAAGTTTGATAAGAGTGTTTTAATATACATCTTTCTTTAGCGCCTGCCTTGGATTTTGAAAAATTCAAGTTTTAAGTATTTTTAAAAAATTTGAAAAGGTAAAAAAGAGGGCAAAAATTTTTTTTTTTCAAGTTGACGCCATTTTGGGAATTTTTTTTATATTTATTTGGCGTAATCCGTTAGCGACATCCTAACTAATGAAGAATTTTTTAAATTTGTTTGTTTTAGATCATTACAAGGGTTGGAATCATGTCAACCCAGGAGCACCAAAATAACCTTGTCGTGCCTTTTTACCGTTTCCGGCCATTTTTCTTTCAATGCCCGGCTTAAACGCATCAATTGCAGTCGGTAACGATCCCCGTGATTGTTTCGCCCGGTTGGAGCAGCTCAAAATATACGACGCCGACCTGATCCCACCAAATGCAGAGCATGATTTTCTTGCCGTGAATATTCTGCTTGGCCGTCGACGTTGATGCGTGGCCGGGCAAACCCCATGATTTTTTGCGTTTTGGGTTATCGTAGTGGATCCATTTTTCGTCGCCAGTCACCACCCGATGCAAAAAACCCTTCCGATTTTGACGCTCGATCAGCAATTCGCACGTAAAAAATCGCCGTTCGACGTCGCGCAGCTTCAACTCGTACGGGACCCAATGTCCTTGCTTTTGGATCATTCCCATCGCTTTTAGACGCTTGCAAATGGTTGATTTATTAACGCCCAATGATTCAGCAAGCTCTTCTTGGGTTTGGCACGAGTCCTCGTTTACCAATTCCCCCAATTCCGCGTCCTCGAACTTTTTGGGCTGGCCAAGACGCTCCTTGTCTTCGGTGTGAAAATCACCACTTTTGAATCGTCGAAACCAGTACTCACATGTTGAAATCGGCGGAGTATGGTCTGGGTAGGCCTCCTGCAGCAATTCACGGGCTTGGGCTGTATTTTTTTTCAAATTGAAGCAGAAAAGCAAAGCTTCCCGCAAATTGCGTTTCGACGGCACGAAAGTTGACATACTCGGAGCACGAAAACACTGCGTTGTTTATACTTCAGCGAAATGACAGATACTGATAAACAAAGCCTAGGGATGAGGCTTTGTCATGAATATATATTCAGTATTGCCAACACGATAAAGTGATAAATAGCGCCATCTGTGTGTCACCTTTAAAACTAATTCAACCTCCAATATTAATATTTTTTTATACTTTTCCACTATTAATAAAAACCATAAAAAAATGGATAGTAAAAATGTATTTCACTTTTTTAATCTTAGTATTAAAAATACCTAAAATTAAGGCGTCTAGACCAGAATACCCCTTTAACCAAAATGCTCAAGTATTAAAACCCTTTAACTCTCTTCTTTTTGAAACCATCTTAAATATAGTACGAACTAAATGCAGGCAAAAAAGTAGTTGAATAATTAACTTTGAAACTTATAAGTTTAGCCTAGGCAACCCTTGGCATTTCGTTGCCGAAAAGTTTAGATACTCTCTGTTACCGGCAAGTGATGGGTAGGACTATTATCGTTATTATTATTCTTATTACTATTAATTCATTTTTATTAACATTTCTTATACTCTGTTTAATTTTATTATTAATTCTATTAAAATTTTTGCAAGTTTTTAATATACGCAATCCCTCAGATAAGCTTCAGGGAAATCGATTCAAAAATAAAGTAATTAAAACAAGAATGGCTGATTTTTTCTTTAGTGCAAAGGCTTTACAAACTCAAATTTTTCAAATATTAAGAATGAGCCTGGTAAAGGACTATTACTCAGATGAAGTAAATTATTTATATTAATCAATACTTACCTTTACGCTTCACTTTGCCTACTCAGATTTGATTTTATTGCCAAGAGTAGAATTATTTACGTTCATTTATGCTCACCGTTGCTTATGAGGATTTTACATATTTATAAATATTTTTTACCTCTAATATATAGCAGAAAAAGTTTATTTAAAATTCAATTGACAAAATCACAGCAAATCACTTTTTCTTTCACTTCGTTCCACTCTTTCAATTTTGGTATCACCAAACACACGAAAAAGAATCACAAATTATTGATATTTTTAGCAAAAATATTGCTCCATTTTCCTATTATTTCTATTTATGAACGACACAATAATTAATTTGCGCTTCTGTTTATTTTTTTACAGCTCAATAGGTTTTCGATCACTTCGTAAGCGAGTTCGCGTGTCAGCGCTTTGGCAGCTGTTATGGCATTGAAGTGCTTTGCGCGCTTGTAGCTCAGCTCAAGCTGCCTTTTGATCAGCGTGGTAAAATATCTGCATTGAAAAATGTTTGTGGCATGCCACAAATTTCCTATATGCACAAGTGAATGTTTGAGCTAAGCTGGGATTTTTTTATTCAAACTCTTGCCCGTAGTCAGCTTTTATGGATAATTTGTTTAGTGTATAGGAAACACTTAGAAATGTAATTGTCATATTAGAAAAAGTAGCGTTTGCGGTTTTTGTAGAGTGTATACTCTTTTAATTTGCCCTTTGATGTGCACACTTACCAATGGAAGCAGGTTAGATTAAGGCGTGAGAAAAATTCATAAAAAAAAAAAATAATAATAAAATTAAAAAAATAAAAATACAAATATAAATGCATTTATAGTTTCCATAATGAAATAAATATTGAGGTTACCACAAAAGCTTAATCAGCAGAACAGAGTGAATAGAAATCAGCAACAGTTTCACCTAATTATTTTATCTTATTTTTTCTAGGTTTTGTGATTAGTGTGAGCATTGAAAGGGAAATGAATCTGTCAACAAAAGCCTAACAATAGCAACTGCACATTTCGACAGCGCCGAGCAGTAGTCACGTATTCGAATTCAATACTCGCTTATTTAAACGAATAATCAATTTATTTATATCTTTAATGTCTAAGCGTGCCTGTTTGCAAGTCTCCGTGCAAGCAAATTATTTTGTAATAAGCAGAGAAGCGTTCAAGTTTGGGCGAAAGTTGTAACTTCGAAGAAAATGTATTTGCATTCAAAGTAGGCGGTACCCGCCAAAAGAATAAAATTCTGCGTATTCATGACCTTGAAGTTGCGATTTGTTCTACTAGTCCTAGACCAAATTTAACATTTATGAGGGCCTGTAAGCAAGCAAATGCAATGAGGGTTGGGTTAAAGGGTTACTTACGTTCGAAAATTAAAAAAAATTCTAAGTTTCTATTATCTGTACGCTAGACTAGTCAGACAGTGTGGTGCTTTATTGTGTCCAATTCAATAATGAATCGATTTTTTTAGAATTTTCCACACTTCCCCAAGAAAAGTGCGATTAGTATTTAAATACAATTTTTTATTTTTTATTACAATTGGTTTTACAAGGCTTTGTGCAAAAAACGTAGTGCAAATTATACCAAAATAGTGTACACTTCTTTTTAAACTTTGTTCGAAAATTATATAAAAATTCTCAATATTTTCATCAAATTTGCAAATTTTAGAATCAAAATTTTTAATAAAATGTTCGAAATAATTTTTGGTATGCAATTTATAGACGGCTGACGTAGCCGAATGGGTTGGTGCGTGACTACCATTCACAATTCACAGAGAGAACGTTGGTTCGAATCTCGGTGAAACCAAAATTAAGAAAAACATTTTTCTAATAGCGGTCGCCCCTCGGCAGGCAATGGCAAACCTCCGAGTGTATTTCTGCCATGAAATATCTGCCGTTCGGAATCGGCTTAAAACTGTAGGTCCCTCCAGCTGTGGAACAACATCAAGACGCACATCACAAATAAGAGGAGGAGCTCGGCCAAACACCCAAAAAGGGTGTACGCGCCAATTATATACATATATAATTTATAGCCGTCTTAATTTTAGTACGGCCAAGTCTAAGTTGCAAAATTTCGTTGATTTTTGACGATTTTTTATTGATGAATGTATGGAAAAAAATGCGTGACACTATCAGTTAAAAAAATTGTGAAAAGTCAGCAATATTTTGTAGCTACTTGCAATATGCAAAATATTAACCAAAATTAATTAGGCTACTAAACGGCATACCAAAAATTAATTAGAAAATTCTAATTAAAATTTAATTTTAATTTAATTTAATTTAATAAAAAATTTGTGTGAACATTTACAAAATTTTAATTAATTAAAATAAAAAAAAAAATTGAATTAACAATTTTAAATTAATTTTTGCAAAAAGTTTGAAAACACGATTTTTGTGTTTTTTTTTGTATATGGAGTTAATTTTATTACTAAATATTAACATACACTGAATAAACAAAAGTCAATAGTCAAAATTGGTCGCACCCTATTTTATGGTGCATGAGTGTATATACATATATAGGGTTATTCAATAGGTGCGCTTCAACTTTTTTCCGATAGGGAGGGCGAACGACGCAAAATTTTTTATTTTTCGCTTGTCATTTGTAAACTTCATTAGTATACATTTCATCATGGAACGCTACACGCTTGAGCAACGATTGCAAATAATCGTTCTGTTGCTGCTACTTTAAGAGCATTACGGCCATTTTACGGTCCATTTAACAAGCCGTCACATTTTGGGGTTATGTGAAGTCATTGTTCTACAGTAACAAGCCGGCGACGATTTGTGAGCTCAGAGCCAATATTGATCGCGAAATTGCTAGAATTTCGGCCGATTTATGCAAAAGAGTGGTCGAAAATTGGGTTCAACGATTGGACTTCGTAAAACGTGCACGCGGTTGTCATGCAAAAGAAATCAAATTTCATACTTAAATGTATATGTTCAAACTCGATAATAAAAAAAAAATTAGTTAAAAAAGTCAAACCGTTTGTGTTTTATTCAAAAAAGTTCAAAAGTTGAAGCGCTCTTACTGAAAAACCCTTTATGTGTGAATATATGGGTGTATAGGTATCAGAAATAATTTTTTATTTTTACTTTTTTTTTTATACATATTTTTTCTTTCTTTTTGTAATTTTTAATTTTTGGTTTTTTGGTTAAGATGAATCACCCACTAGTTAAACGAACAATGCTAAGAAAGCTTTATCTTTAAAGTCACAGCAAATGAGATTGGCAGAATTTTAGAAATTTTTTAATGAAAACTTCAAAAAGTGTTGTATCTATTTGTCTTAAGTTATATATATATTATATACCTATGAAATGAGACTTTCAGCTATTAGTCCATCGATGTCGCTAGGAGTATTTTTAAACCTTCCCAAATGTCTTGTTTTTTCGCCAGTTATCAATTGAAGAAAAATGCTTTTCAAGATTATCAAATGCTTATAGAAGCTTATGGTGGACATGCTTTAAGTAGAGCACAGTGCTTCAGGTGGTTTGAAAAATTCCGAAGTGGTGATTTTAGCGTGGAGAACGAGGGCCGTGGCTGGCCACCGAAAAAGTTTGAGGACGCAAAATTGCAATCATTGTTGGATGAAGATGATGGTCAAACGCAGGAAATGATGGCAGAGCAGTTAGAGTGACCCAAAAAACCATTTTCAAACGTTTGAAAGACATGGACTTGATTTTAAAGATCGGAAGATGGGTGCCGCATGAACTGACAATTTGACAATGCACCGCCACATCGAACAAGAGCGACCCGGGAATTGGTGGAGACGTACGATGGGGAACCGCTGGTGCATGTGGCTTACTCACCAGACTTGGCGCCGGTTATGATTTGTTTGCATCGATGGGCCACGCACTTTCCGAGCAGCGCTTCAATTCTCACGAAGAAGCCAAAAATGGCTCGATGATTGGTTTGCGGCCAAAGACGGCCAATTTTTTTGGTGCGGCATCCTCAAATTGCCTGAGAGATGGGAAAAATGTGTTGCTGGCGATGGCTATTATTTTGAAGATTAAATTTGTAACCATTTTTTGTTAATAAACGTTTGAAATTGAATAGAAAGTCTCATTTCATAGGTATATACAATCTTTGATATGCTGAAAAGCTAAAAAAACGCAAAAAATCATTTAACACATCAGCAAAAAGTAAGCAGAATGTGCGCTTTTGTAGCCCTTGAAAGTCATATAAACCTTAAGAGCCAAACCAGGCTTATCTTTGAAATTATTTGAAAACTATTAATAAAGGCTAAGCCTTTTTTTCATACTAAAGGTATTTTCCCAGCTTATTCGTGCATGCGCTATTAAAGGAATATTGGAATAACGCACAGTAGAGCCCAACGATGGTGGAATAGGCGCAATTAGTTATAACAAAAGCAAAACAAAAGCAAAAATATTGTTGGGGATCGGCAAACTCGCAAACGCAGAAGGACTACTTTTCGAAGCACTTTAATGCGATTTGCATGATGTATATAAATGTGTGTGTTTGTGTATGTGCATATATATGTATTGGTGTGTAATAAAAGTCAAATATTTTACACCTCCGTATAATATATTGTATAACATGTTTTTAGATTTTTTTTGTTTAATTTTCCTTTTTTTTTCTTTTTTTTCTTTTTGTTTTTCTTTGGTCTCGCTAAATTTTTTACAGATTTTTAAGATATAAATCATGTCTTTTAATGCCAACTGAAATGATCTTTGACGTATCAAAATACGCAAGAGTTGGTAGTGGCTTTTCATTTTAAACAAACTTAAGTGATTGCTGTGAGACAGTCAGACGACAGTTTGGTTTTTTAAAGAAATACATAAAATCGAGCAAGCGCTTAAGGAACCCGTGTGGAATTATTATTGAACTGATTCTTCTGTAACAAAATAGCGAGGCGGTTGGGTAGCTCACATATTAGATATGTAATGGTGGTAAATAAATAAAAACTATTCATTGTAGAGGGTGGGCCAACAGTGCAGAGGGTGCTTCATCTGAAAATGACTAAAATTAATACTTTTATGTAAAAGTAACTTCAGATTTAACAAGAAATCAACTGCTGACACACTCTGCTCATGCGCAAAATTAATCATCCAGTTTTGTTTTTGAATACTTTTTTCTGAACACAAAAAACAAACAACTGATTTTGACTGATGAAAGTCTTTATTTTGAACTTTATGCGCTCCATTACTTATCTGTTTATTTACGGAAACTGTCTAATTTATTAGTATCAAATATGCCATTTGCTAAAATTATGAATTTTTCGATAGGGTGATTAATTTTGTGCCATCACGCCATCATATGCAATTTTTTTCCTTTAATGATGTGAAGTAAAAAACACTTAATAAAAAATTGTGAATTGAAAGTTGTATGAACTAAAAAACTTTTGTGGAACCACATCAAGACGCGCCCCACAAATAAGAGATGGAGCTCGGCCAAACACATAATAGAAGTGTACGCCCCAATTATATATTTTTTTATTTTTAAGAACTTTTAACTGCTAATTCTTGGTTAAAATTTGACTGATGGTTTTCTTTAATTGACAAACCCTTTAACTAAAAACAAAAAATCCAAAGGCAAAAAGAAATTTTGTTTAAATAATCTTTCAAATCGACGCCCTATGCTCCACAAGGAGTTAAAGGAACACATATATATATACAGTGGCTCCCAGCTTATTAAATGCAGTTTCAATTAAGAATATACATTTTTTTAACGTGAAAAACTGTAAAAACTTAAAAAAAAGGCTGAAATGTTAATATTTAGCCAAACGCTTTACCAACATATGGAGCAGAACAGAATTCGTGGAAATATACTCTTACTTACACTAGGGCTTGAACGGCAGCCAAAAAGCAAAATCTGTGCTCAGTGTTCTTTTCATGTACATAGTGGGTTATATTGTGGTGACGGCTAGTCGCTTGGTCAATGGTATTTCGCTTTTTGTAACTAATATTGAATTATTGTTTTATGCTATGTTTAGGGTGTTAACAAATTTTTGTAAAATGAGCCGTCATATAACAAAAATTCAAAAGCTATCGGCTTCCAAATTGGCAAACGAAATGCAACAGGAAATAGAGAAATTATTGAGCGTCGAAATAGTGTTGCGGTGAGCCTCGTAGGCAAGACTTCAATGGCCAAGTAGCACGAAGAAGCCCTTTTTAAGCAAAACAAAAAAAAAAAAAAACCAACTGAGCCAAGTTGCGTTTGTTAAGAAGATAGAAATTAAGCATTTAATCTTCTGGAGGGCAGTAATTTTCTCTGATGGACTGACTGGAGTGTGAGGAAAACCTAATATCGTGCTCTATAACAGTAATAATAAAGACGACTGTGAAACGTGGTGATGGAAATTTTGTCGTTATTGAGGGTATTATGACCAAAACAATGAACCTCAATTCGAAGTTTTTTTTCAAAATTACCAGTAGGCCTCAAAAATATTTTTCACATTTTCATTTTCATTAATCATCATTAATCAAAATTAATCATTATTAATTATTTAAAAAAACTCGAAAATTTTGATCAGGCACGAGTTTTTTATGATTTCAAAAGCAGTCTAAATTTTATTGAAATCTACCAAGTGGTTTTTAAATTACAGTGATCAGCAGTTCAAAAAACATAGTTTTGAGAAAAACGCATTTAAAGTCTTGCTATCGATTACCGGAGCGTCCGAGCGCCCTTTGTTACTTCTTGAATAACTCGAAAAGTATTTTCCGGATTCACTTCAAATTTTCACACAATATTTTTAAGATATCATACTTTTAGGCAATGCAAAAAAAAATTAAATTGTTTGAAAATTCTGACTACTCCTAACCCCTTAACAGAGCAACGATCCGAAACATGGCTCTTATGAAAGTGTCCACATTTAATGCAACCACCGCCCCAAAATCCGTACACACCACACAAGCAACAAAGATCAGCTGAAAAATATAATTTTGGAAGGGCGAAGCAAAATCGGTCTAAAAATTACATAAAATCCACTTATTTTACTTTGCATGCATTATGGCAAGCAAATAGTTAAGTTTTGGACATCACAATACGTCATACCTTCTGCTTAAATATGAACGAGACGTTATCAATAAAACGGTCCGCGGATGACATATGGCAAAACTAAATTTTTTGTTTTTTGGTAGGACTGTTATAAGCTTACATGGCAAATTTCAGCGTAGTTTGTTTTCTGTGCTACTGTAAACAAGTCAAGCTCGAGTGTGTTCTTCGAATTTAACGATGGAAATTCAAGTTGAACAAAGAATTTGTTTGAAATTTTGTTATTTCAACAAAATTTCGGCTTCAGACGCCTTAAAAACGTTGCAGACAACCTATGGGGACTCTGCTCTATCGCGTACACGTGTTTTCTAGTGGTACAAATCGTTCAAAGAGGGCCGCACATCGGTTGAAAACTTGCCTCATGAACGTCGTCCAGCAACATCAGTAAACGACGAAAACATCTGAAAAGTAAAGGAAATTGTGCTTTAAAATCGCACAAATCGCAAAATCGGTTAACGCTGAATATTATTTAGACGTTTTAAAGCGTTTGCGCGAGAACATTCGTCTTAAAAGGAAGGAATTGTGGGACAACAAGTCATGGTTCTTGCATCACGATAATGCACCAGCTCACACATCACGTCTTGTTCGCGATTATTTGAACAAAAATAATGTTAATATCGTTCCGCAAGCACCGTATTCGTCTGATATGGCTCCATGTGACTTTTTCCTGTTTCCCAAGCTCAAGTTGCCGCTCCGTGGAAACATTTTGAGACAATTGAAGTCATAAAAGAGAATTCGAAGAACACACTCGAGCTTGACTTGTTTACAGTAGCACAGAAAACAAACTATGTGACATATCACGCTGAAATTTGCCATGTAAGCTTTTAACAGTCCTACCCAAAAACAAAAAATTTATTTTTGCCATATGTCATCCGCGGACCGTTTTATTGATAACGTCTCGTTCATATTTAAGCAGAAGGTATAACTAAACAGAAATCAGAGCTATATATATAGAACTTCCCCAGCAACCCTGTACAAATATCTCAGAGACTAATATGAGGATTCAAAATGGTTCATTAAAAGATAAATTTAATTTTAAACTTAAAATTAAATTTCTTAAACTCATGAGCTTCAATTTTTAATCTTTGGTAAGCTCCGTTCACGAATTAAAAGTTTGAAAAAACTAAAATAAATTCAGCCTTTTCAAATTAAAATAGGGTTCAAATGATATGTCATACTATAGTTGGAAAATATTTCAAAATAAATATCAGATGCCACAAAAATATGGTGTAAATGGTTATATTTTCTATTTTCTATTTTGAATTTTTTATTTTTTTATCTTGTCATTTTCATTTTTCTTGCAATTTGCATTTTGATTTTTCTTGCATTTTTATAATTTTGTGTTTGTGTTTTTTTTTTGCATTGCATTATTGGCGAATTTCAAATCATATCTGTTCATTTTAATTTAGCACTGCGATTTCCCAGTGGGTTAATCAAGCAGCCGCACTTTGTTTGGGCTCACTTTTTATTAGCGTTACGCTTTTTTGCCACCAGTTGTCCATTTTTTCGCACATACGCGCGCATGGCTCCATATCTGGGCTTGTAAATGGCAATTAATTTTCAGTTCACTTTGTAAAAAAGGCGAGTGTATTACAGTTATATGAGAGGTTTTATTTCCACGGTTGGGTTATTTATATACCCACAAGCGGGGGTCGAATGGTCAGCGGTTTTCGTGTAATGCGAGCTCAGAGGCGGGCAGTTATGTATTTATGTCATATGGTATATGGGCTAATGTACAGTAAAAGGCAGTAAAAAACTAAATACATAATTGTTTATATATTACTTATATACTATATTTTCCCGGGCCTTAACAAGCAAATTGTAATTTTTGTTTTTTTTACAATGTATTTATATATTTATCTTAAAACTAAGATTTCCATACTTCTTATTAGTGATAAGGAGTTTTGTGAGGTGATCATTATCGCTCTAACATTTTATATTAAATGGCGTATATTGAGATTTATTTGAAGCCTTATTCATTTTATTTATCTCCACTAGCGTGCTTTCTGCGCTTCTGCATCCACCTGTCACCTCCAGGTATTGCTGAAATCAACTAAAGCCAAATCTGCAACTACTAAGCCAAAAGCAGCTAAAGCAAAAGCAACTGCTGCTAAATCCAAGAAGTCTGCATCTAATAAAAAGCCAGCCGCAAAAAAACCTACAACAGCAGGTAACAAGTAAATAATTTCCACGTGTTGGCTGGTCTCCCGGGTCTGCAACTTTGTTGGAGATTCGAGTCCAACGCAGTTACTGTGATGTCAGACCCGGGCTTACGTAGTGCATGGCCGATCCAGTTACATTTGCGATGTAGTACTTCGAGGAGTATGGGCTTTTGTTTAGTAATAGCCCATAGGTCAGTGCTATTTGTGGTATCTTTAATTGTTATGGTATGAAGTATATTTTATTTATTTCTATTTTTGGTTTTGTAGTGCCGATTGTTTTCGATTTGTAATGATTTTTTTATAAATATTTCTCTATTCCTATAATTAGTATTAATGTGGTATTGTAGTAGTCTTCATTCTAAAATAAGTAAACAAATGTTGGTAAGAATTCGCTTTGACTCATCCCACACCGGAATTAATAACAAAAGTATCTTGTGTAAGTGACCAACAGTGGGAGCAGATGCACTTACAGCGGACTGTAATGTTACACTCCAACAACAGCAACAGAAGCTTTGCTTTTAGAAACTAATAACTAAAAGAAATACAAATAAGAAATAAAATATGTGCATCATAATTGAAGAATGTGAGTAAATATAATTTTGCTTTGACAATCAAACTAAACTTACATACTTCCAAATTACAGTAGAAGGTCGGCGATGTAAACGCTGCCTAAATGAACATTCGAAATAGTTAACTCAGGAAATTTAATTGAATTGTGTAAACAGGCGATTTTCAATGGTTTTGTTTGAGTATTTTTCTTTGAAAATGTGTATTCTCGCGAAAATTTCTTCCTTTCCAATCCGAATGCGCTTCTTAGCTTTGCAGAATGAGCTACAAAATGTTTTTGCATTTTTTGAAATTTGTCGAAAGTGGTCAAGTACATACGAAAGTTTACGTCGTTCTTCTTCTTGTTTTTAATTAGATCGATAACCGCTTACGCGAAAGTATTCGACACGGTAGTAGCTGGTGGTAGCCGAGGAAGAGGAAGGTCTTCTCTGATCTCTGATTGAAAGGATCAGGTGGAGAAGGATTTGGTTTCACTTGGTGTGTCCAACTGGCGGCTAGTACGAAGAACAAACGACTGGCGCGCTTTGGTTAACTCGGCCAAAATCGCGTAAGCGGTTATCAACCAAGAAGGAGAAGAATGGGAAAGTGGTTACTAACTGGTTATTCCAGAGTGTTTTTGCGTACGGCTTCACGCAAACGGCGAATAAATACCAGCTAGTATTCCTTCTGATAAGTGCCCATAAAATGCAACGCTTTTGTAGCTGAAAGAAGCCGTGAGAAAAAATTCAAAGTTGACATAATTTTTAGCTTTATTTCATTACATTTCAATTAACTTCATTTATTTTTCATTAAATTGTAAAACTTAAAAACACATTTTTTCCCCCAAAAAGAAACCCAACAAATATCAAAGTTAACAATTTAAGTACTCCTAAGCATTTCGTTGTATTTTTCACACAAAATTTCTTGAATAATTTTTTTTAACTTAGAAAAAATTTGATAAAATACACTAAAATAAACCAAAATTGGCTGAGAGTGTCAACATACGCACGTCGGGGACATACAACTGAGTGTATTTAAAAAGAAACGCGATATTTGGACCTATTTTGACTACTTTTCTTTTATTTTTCTAACTTTCATTAATTCTTTATAAAAATGGAGTTCAATCTACGAATCTCCTTAGATCATTTGAACTTTCGTGGTTTTTTCTGTAATAAAACTCACATTCAAAAAAAAAAAAAAAATTATACAAAAAATTAATGAAAAAATTTGGTAAAATAACGCTGTGCAGTTATTGTGACTGTTTGTATGTTTGAAAATATCTTAAAAAAATCGTTGAACTTAGTTTTTTTCAGCTTATACAGTCTGTGTCAGAAAAAAGGAACCGCGATTATGCATGAAGTATAAAAGATATATATTTAAAATTTTTTAAATGAAAGTATGTACCGTGTAGTCTCCATCGTTGTCGAGTATAGCGTGGTATCTTATTCATGCTTTTAGCCAGCTTTTCTGCGTCGACAAACAGGACTAGATTCAGCGAACTTGTCGCACGAGTAGCTTTAAATCATGGACTGGCCTTCCCGCAAATTGCGTTTTCATAAATCCTCACACATTTTCAATGGGGTTGGCGTCTGGGGACTGGGAAGGACAGTCCAATACTGTGACGCCGTTTCCTTGATTTGTTGTTTCTCAATGTGTTTTTCTGAGAGCAGTGGTTTTGATGATGTGGGACGGTAGGATATGTTTGCCTCCTTCAGCTAACGTTCGATGGTGTTGATACTCACATCTATTCCCTTTTTGGCAAGAACTGATCGTGCTTGGCGTAGTCACAAAGAAGGGTCTCGCTTAAAAGTCCATCACTTTATCCTGCTTTTTTGTAGTCAGTCACTTGAAGCCGCGTTCGGAAAAGTCATCAACATTTTTGTACACTTTATACCGCTAATTCCACATCGTAACAAACTTTTTTGATGTTTCAATCACTTTTGCAGCCGCGGCGGAAGATAATTGCGGCCCTTTCGAATGCATGCATAAAAATACCGCCTCGAAACTCTTCCCGTACTTCTCACTCATTTTTGTTTGGTTGCGTTTACGGGAAAGTTTCGCACGACACTAATCGCCAGTGCTACGTCGTAGCCCTTGAGTCAGACTATTACGCAGCAAAAAGCAAAACTAAATATATCTTGAAGTTACAAGAAAAAAACCGGTTCTTTTCTTCTGACACAGACTGTAAGATAGGAATCTCCCACAGCGAGTACAGCAGGAAATGTAGAGAGCAGGATCCAAGGGAAACTTAAGAACATATGCCACGTTATTCAAAGCACGCTTAAATTTTTGAGGGCAGCACTGTTTGACCTACTGGAAAACATTGCAGCAGTGGATTGGAAATGTATCCTTAAATTCGCAATAGAAACAGGCACATTTGGATGGACTATTCCAAAACGCATAGCTAATGAACTCCATCTGGTATCGGGACCGAATCAAGTCAACCAGTTTAACCTAACCTAACTTAATTTTCTCAGCCTTAAAAAGATTTTCAGGAAACCATTTTTTTATTGTTTCCCGCTTAAGTCGCCCTAGGTTTTACTCGGTACTTATTTTTATTAAATCGGTCTTATGTGCCCACCTGCCTTAATTCGTTCACATTATCGAGCGTCTACTGTATACACACTTTTACACAAATTTAAACACTTTCAAGTATTGTCTAGTATTTATGTCACACCGCCCGCAAAAGGTGCGTACTGCCGAATTTTGAATTTCAAATTATTTCAAATTGAATTGAATGTAAATGTCAAAATACTTGTCTGTTGCACAAATGCGTCAAATGCCAATTTGACGCCGCTGCAAATCAAATCAATAAATCAAATGTCAAAGCGGCGAATTGCGAGTGGTTGCATTCACGGCTAGGCTGGCACGCGGAGCAGGAGAAGGCGCAGACGCAAGCTTCGGCACACCTGTAGCACCTATGGCTAGCGGCAGGCTGGAGCCGAACATGGGCGAGAACGCGTTAAAGATGGGAAAAACAAAAGTGTTGACGAACAGTTGTCCAACAGCAATGGAAACAGAAACAAAAATATGGTACGATCTTTGCTTTTTTTTAATTTGTTTTTGATTCATTATTCACTTGCGTATAACATAAAAAGTTAGGAAAAAAAAATGTTGTGTAAAATAAATGTAAAAAATAAATACATTTTTCAAGCCACCTTTAGTGGCGCTAATTAGCGCCTGCCGAATTGGCAATTTATTGCGGTTAGCTGCTTAATGAAATTAAATGTTTCATGAAATTTTAATTATAAAATAATAATAAATAATTTAGACTTTAGAAGCAAATAAATTTTATAAAAAAATTAAGCAAATATATTTTATAAAAAAATGTTAATTTTTTTTTTTTTTATATAAAGAAATATTTCCACAATCACCAACTGCTTGCTAAACCACGCAAGCTAGCTTCAACACATACACACACACTTACACTTACTGCCGGCCGCATTTATCTACCACCAGCGATAAACGACTATTTGCTTTGTTGTTGGTTTGCGGTTGCCTTGATTTGCTCGCACACTAATTGCATAAACCGCAAAACTACGCTGCTTTGTTTTTGCCATTCTTGCGCTTATAAATTTTCATCTTTTTAGCTTTTCGTTTTATGTTGTTGTGGTTTTGGTTCACTCATATTGTCACATTTAGCGTCTCCTCGCTTCTGTGTTTTGCTTGATTTGATCATTTGGTTGCAAGTGGCAGGCAAAGCAAATTGACGACAATTTCGTTGCAAGCAGGACAAGCGCTTGAATGCCTTGCAGCTGCTTTTTGTAGCATCTGACTATAATTCGTGCGTGTGCAGCAACAAATTTGTCTCTTAGTTTTTTTATTTGAATCAAAAATGTGGATAGCAAACACCATTAAAACAACAATGAAACTATATTAGCAAAACTTTAAATTTTGTTATTATGTTTGTTTTTGTTTCTTGTTTTAAGGCTTTGTTTTGTGGCACTACACCTTTTTGCCAGACACCAGCGACCAACAACGGAGCGCAGCTGTTGGGCTACAATTGTTGTTCGGCGCGATGGCTGGCAGTGTCTGTTGTCTGTTGTGGCAATGTGAAAATGAATGCGTGCCTGTATTTGTATTGAGAAAAAATATGAAAAGCCTCTGGAAAATATTCATGGCTACCACGTTTGGCGTGGATTTCTGCACATTTAACGGTTTTATCGCCTTTTTGTCGCACGCTCCCAAAAATTTGTTGATTGAACGCTTAAGCGACGGCATGCCAGCACGCACGCTCAGCTGCAGAAATCTCACAGTGGCTTAGCAGCAAGCGATGCATTGGTGCCGCCGTTGTGACCGAGCAAAGCAGCAAGCAGATTTTAACATTTTATTTATTTTTTATTATAATTTTTTAATTTCTTCTTTAGTTTTCTTCAGTTTTTGAGTAGAATAAAATGTGCGTGCAGAGGAGGGTGTTTTTTTTTGTTTTTTTTTTTGTGGTGGGTGAGGTAGGTTGAGGTGAGGTTCAAAATGCCTTCGCGAAGGCCATAAAAAATCAATTATATTCACCCACGTCTGGATCACCATATTTGTAACCAGTTTCATGCTATAGGCTCGTCTTCTTGTGTCTCTACCTGTGCGGCTTCACTTTGTGCACTATGTCGAGGTCGATATTTTTTTTCCGTAGTACGTTCACGATGTATTTCTTTACCGCGTTCTAACTGTCCTTGCGTTCGAGCATTTTGCTGATTATGTTGCTCAGTGCGATGTCGCCAATCTGCTCCCTCAGAGCATTTCTTCCCGAGAGCCATCTATTACAACTAAATAAAGTGTGTGCAGCGACATCGCTCAGCGCTTCGCAGTATATGAACTTGGAATCGGTTACCTTGCCCATACGGTATAGGTATCTCCGGAAGTATCCGTGGCGCGAGAGGAACTGAGTTAAGAAGTAGTTCACTTCCCCGAAGTTTCTTTGGACCCATTTGTCAATTGATGGAATAAGTTTCGCCGTCCATCTGCCACTCGGTTCAGTGTCCCATCGGCTTCGCCACCGCAGCATGGTTTGGCGTCTCTGTCCTGAGAAGCTAGTGATGACGTGTTTCTTCTTCGAGATCCACGTATCCATTCGTTCCCGGACCATGAGGTCGATGGGTATCTGCCCGCTGATGACGAAAATTGCGGCGCCTGAGACAGTGCGATAGGCTGTGGCAAGGGAGGGTGTTGTTCCTATTTAATTGGCTGAACTATTACTTTTTAAATCTTTCCAAATTATTTTCGTCAGCGATTTATTCAACTGAACAAGCAGTGCAACAAAGTCAATATGAAATTTATGTGCCTTAGGAAAAATTTTTAAATAAAATCTTTCGTACCCCAAAGTGTCATATGTTTTTCTTTTCTTGGAAGCAAAATTTGAAAATTATTTTATTTTTTATTATTATTAAAAAAATTATTGCTGAAAAAATAATTTTAAATGTTCTGTAAAATTTTTTAAACAATAAAAGTGAAGCCAATGCTACGTGTGTATCGGGTGCTTTTTTAAGAGCTTGAGTAATTAAAATAATAATACTGACCAGAAATATTGTTGGAATGATTTTTTCGGATGATATTTTTCATTCCTAATAAATTCCTCGATACACTCCAGAATTAATGTGAGTCAACTTCAAAGGATGGCAGTGCCTTGTGTGCCATTTAACTGTTGCTCAAAATACCAATTACTTCATTCCGCAGGTTTCTATCTAAGTTGATCTCTGCAAATTGACAGATGGCAGACATTTCCGTCAGGAAGCTAACCATCTGCGCAGACCGCGTTGCTTTATCGCCACATAATTCAGCGCTTATGTCTTCAAGTGTGCCATAGATTTCTTCTCAGATGAACCTTTAGATTAAAATATTTCAAAATAAATTATGTCCCAACCCTTATGCCAAATTAAGAAACACTTCAATTTTCTAGTGGAAATTTGTTTGTATTTTATTTTATTCATAAATGGTACTTACACTCTTTCTGATTGTTTGGCCGAACTTCTGATTTTATTTGCGATGTGCATCTTGATGCTGTTGCACAAATGGGAGGGACCTACAGTTTTTATGCCAAGTCCAACTTTTTATGGGGAGTTTTTTCATGACAGAAAGTATGGAAATTATTTTCTTAAATTCTCTAATTTTTTTATTTATATATTGTATATATTTTTTTGATTTGGTAGTATATTTCGAAGCAGTCATAACGTCTAAAACCTTTCAGACTCCATCTTGTAATATACTTTGTTTGAATGATAATTTTTTGGTCTTTTTATTGATTATAGCTTAATTGAAAAAAGGTTGGTAACATGGAAGGAAACTTTGAAAACTACAAAATTAGAGCCATTCAAATAAAAAGTTTTTCAAAAAAATACACGTAAAATTCACTAAAATGCATGCAATTTTTATTTAAATCGATAGTACAGCCCATATAATTTAATGTTTGAAGATTATTTCATGCAACTGTTGACCGCGACTGCGCTTCAAATGATTCATCCGCTTAGTCCAATTTTGGCAAACTCTTTCCAATGTTTCGGCCGGTATCTCACATATAAATGCTTTAATGTTGTCTTCCAATGCGTTAATTGAAGCAGGCTTGTCTGAATAGACATGAGCTATAACATAGCCCCACAAAAAATAATCTAAAGGCGTTATAACGCACGATCTGGGTGGCAAATTGACAGGTCCCGAACGTGAAATAAAATGTTCACCGAACTCGCTTCTCAACAAGTCCATTGTTATGCGTGCTGTGTGGCATGTGGCACCGTCTTGCTGAAACCACATGTCATGCAAGTCAATCTCTTGAATTTTGGGCAAACAAAAGTTGGATATCATTTCACGGTAGCGCTCACCATTCATATTTACGTTACGATTCGCAGCATCTTTGATACCTCCAGCCCATAAACCGCACCAAACTGTGACCTTTTCTGTATACATTGGTAGCTCTTGCAATTCTTGCAATGAGCTTCGTCGCTGAACACAATTTTTCGAAAAAAAAGTGGATCTTCGGCCAACTTTCCAAGAGCCCATTCACCAAAAAATCTGCGTTGCGGTAGGTCGTTCGGTTTCAACTCTTGCACCAGCTGTGTTTTGAAAGGCTTCACCCCTAAATCCTTTCGCAAATCTTTCCACGTTGTTGAGTAACAGAGGCCCAATTGCTGCGAACGGCGATGAATCGATAAGTGATGGTCATCATTAACACTGGCTCATACAGCTGCGATATTTTCTTCAGTTCGCACTCTACGTAAGCGCGTTGGTGGTTTGATGTCCAATAACGTAAATTTGGTTCTAAATTTAGTCACAATAGCTCGAATAGCCGCTTCAGTGCGTCGATTAAACTGACCATAAAATGGAAGAAGCGTGCGATAAACTTTCTTAACAGAACACGCATTTTCATAATAAAATGCAATGATTTGCAAGCGTTGTTCGTTTGTAAGACGATTCGTGGTTAAATTATAGACCAAACTGAAGATTTTTGACAGTGAATCAAAACACGAAACGTGCGTCAGCTGTTTAAACCAACTGGTTCAAAAGATAATAGCTAAAAAATCAAATCAAACTATAAGGTTATAGCTTTAAGGTTATAACTTTTGCTAGGGATTGATTGGAGACCACTCCACTACTTCTGCCAAAGAAAATGTCAAAATTGTTTAAATTCATTTCTGGCAGTTTGCTCATGAATTTGGCCGATGCTCAAAATTTTAGAGAAATCGAAAACCATGTTGCATGCACTAATTTTTGTTACATATAATACGGAGTAGCTGCATATGCAGAAAATTAATCGTGCATTTTGTTTTTGAATAATTTCTTTTCTGAATAAAAAAATGTAATTTTGAGTGATATAAATCTATATCTGACCTTTACGTGCTCCATCAATTGTCTGTTTGTATACTAAAAAATAAATAAATAATTGGCGCGTACACTTTTGATAGGTATTTGGTTGAGTTCCTACTCCTATTTGTGATGCACGTCTTGAAGGTTTTCTACAAATGGAGGGGCATAGAGTTTTATGCCGACTCCAATCGCCAGATATTTTTAGAAGCTTTTTCATGACAAAAATACACTCGGAGGCTTGCCATTGCCTGCCGAGCGGCGACCGCTATTAGAAAAAACTTTTTCTATTATTTGATGTTCACGCACAGAGATTCTAACCTACGTAATCCCGAATGGTAGTAACGTACCAACCCATTTGGCTACGGTGTCTGTTTGTCTGTCTAATTCATAAACGTGGAATATGATTGCCGTACGACGCTATTTGCGAAAAATAAAAATCTTCCAATAGAGTGTTTAATTTTGTGCTATTTCTTATATGTAGGGTTTTAATTAAAATACAAAAATTTAATTTCTTTTCTCGAACAATATAAAACCCACAAGACATTCCCTCACCCGTCTTCCTTTTTTTCCGAAGACCGCTTGTGGCCACAGCTCAGGAACGGTTCCAAAGTTAACTCCCCAAAAGGGTCAGAAGCGTTTCTGAAATGTTTTTTGCTCTCACGAAAAATCTTACGCGGTGTAATCGCAGCTGTGAGACGATGATTTCACATTGTCAAGACGAATGATAGACTACTGAATTCATACAAATCATGCCACAATCGATTATTTGAGAAGAAAGGGTGGGGATTCTTACTGAATCCAAAGCTCGTAAAAGTTTCCAAATATAATTTTAGCTTCACAAATCATTTGTAATTATTTCAAAAATATCGAATTAATTTGAAAAGAGTGGGTCAGTGTTGTCACCCTATTAAAATACAATACAAAATACACTAAACATATGCCTTTTGGGGGTGTATTTATCGCTCAGCAATAATATGCTTTAAATAAATAACGTAGTTCCTATTTTTAATACAAAAGTTCTTGAACAAAAAACAAATAATAATTTCCATTAAATAAAATCTTAAAAATTATAAAACTAAAGAATTTATGTCAATCGGCCTCCATTTTGTCCCATTGTCAACACACTAGCGCATGCTCATTTCGTGCTCTTTGCATTCTGTTGGTAGTGACCCCAACTGAAAATTGATTTTTAGTTGATACTCCTGCAATTTTTCCTGCAGGGAACATTTATGCAGAATGCATGCACATACACACATACATACACAAACCTATTTGCGTATTTTCATACATAAAATTCAAAGCTTTTTGGATAAGTTTGTATGACATATGTGCTTCAGCTTTTCTTATGCCATGGCAGCTTTTTCTCGAGTTTTCGATATCTGCACAAAAATAAAATTGCAAAAAGTTGTCGTGGTGAAAAGTCGCACCAAAGCTTTTCCTTAAGCTTTGTTCGAGGTGAAGATTCAATTTGATGCATTGGAATGCTGCAAATGTATAAGAGAAATAATTTGAGTACTTAAAAGTACTTACACCAAAAGGGAATTCAGTTTTATAAGGGCGGCAGCAGTGCTTTTTTATATTTTTCAGATTATTTTTATTACATATTTTTGTTTTACTTTGAGAATTATTTTTTCAGTTATTATTTTCCGGCTTTCAAGGGACTCAAAGGTGACGTCCTAAAATATTTTTTAGAAATTCGAAAGCTAAACTTATAAATATATAGCGTAGCCTGAAGCCGGAAGTATGATAGAAAACCGGACAAAAAGTCGAACGGGGTAAAATAGTAGGTTAAGTAAATGGAGAGGACGTTAGGGTTAAATCCGGTTGCGACAATCTCTTTTTAATTTTGCTGAAATAGCAAATGAATAAATCTTTAATTAATGAGATGCCCATTGATGGACATTTCTAGTTAAAATTGGTATTTATATATATTTTTATACTCTAATTTATTTATACTCTTTTGCACTTTATGACTTTCCGATCTTTTTTTAAACTACCTTTGAGTTTTTAGTCCCTTTCGAACGACGGACGGTCATAAGATGCTTTTGCTGTCACTCTAATGATTATTCTACGAGGTAGGCATCGAATGGGAAAGCTGCATAAGTGCGAGTATAATGAAACCAAACCAATTTCATATTGTGTTTGAAGCACACAGTCACTCACAACTTATTTGATACACACAGGACTTTTATGTAAAGTGAAAGTGAAAAAACATATAGAGCAACTATTTGCTTTTAAGCTTTAAAATTGTACGGTATTTAGTACTTTGTTGGATAACCTTTATTGTCCATAATAGCTCGAAGTCTACGTGGGATGGAGACAACAAATTGTTTTTTGTGCATTCTGGACTAATTTGGTTTCACGCTTTCTGCTCAACAAAATTATTTAAATTTTTATTAGTTTTGAGGCTTAGAAATAGAACATCCAGTAGGCAAAAATCAATATTTTCGACACCTGCTCTTCTTTGCTTTTCATCGAGGTCAAAAAGTTGCCGAACCAGACCGGGTAATTTGCGACGTGTATGGAAAAGATATCATGAGCGAGTCCACTGCACGGAAATGGTTTGCAGCGGAAGGTCTTCTGAACTGGATGAAGAACGTCTCAAATCACTTTCAAGGAGTAATTGGGGAAAAAATTACTGCGATCATAAAACGACTCTCAATCACCTTCACTCATTGGTACTTACCGAAAAATTGGGAGCCTGGGTGTTTCACGAGCTCAACGAAAAATACACAGAAAGTCGCCTTCAAATTGCTTCTCAGCATCTCGCCCGCCATCGAGTAACACGTCGTCATAAACAGCGCTTTTTGAATCGAATCCTCACGGGAGATGAGAAATGGTGCCTATACAACAATATGAAGCAAAGAAAGGAGTGGGTGGCGCCAGCAGATACGCCATAGGCGAGAGTTAAGCTGGATCTTCATCCAAAGAAGATCATGATATGTGTTTGGTGGGACTAGGAGGGCGTGGTGCACTGGGAAATGCTCAGAAAGAATGTCTTGATCAACAAAGAGTTTTACATTGTCCAGCTCCACCACGTGAATGAGGCTATTCGACAGAAAATACCTGTTGACATGAACAAACCATACTCCTTCACGAAAACGCCAGGGCCCAAGTTGCCAAGTCGTCAAAGGCGCACTCCAAGAACACGAATGGGAGGTGCTTCAGGATGCGCCGTATTCTCCGACCTTTGCACCGACCGATTACCATCCGACCGATTTTCCGCTTCCTGTCAAACCATATGAAGGGCGTTACCTTCGATAAGAAAGAGCTGCTTAAAAACTGGCTCAACAATTTCTTTGACACCAGAACAGGTGATTTTTGGGCAGCGCTTGTTGCTGGATTTTTCTTGGCTTGGGGCATTAACCACTGACACTCTTTTCCTGTGAACGTTTTTTTGGAGCCTGTCCTACCTTATTTACCACACGATTTTCATGCATAAGGCGTACAATAATGTGATGAAGTTAGTCACCAGAACTTAAAAGTACAATTTTAGCTTTTAGGACGCGACATTCCTTTTTTGAAATGCTCCGAAACTAACTCACGCTTTTCTATTGAGGTACGCGGTCCCGGGCGAAAAAAAACGTACAAAAAATTTTATATTGCTTTATATCAAAGTCGGCCGTCTTAGCCGAATGAGTTGCTGCGTGACCACCACTCGGAATTCGGGGAGAACGAAGGTGTGAATCTCGGTGAAATACCAAGATAAAGAAAAAGTTTTTTCTAGTAGCGATCGGTTATATCAAACTCTTTCCAAAAACTCTCACATACTAAAAATACAATTTCGTTTGTTGAAACTTGCGCCGCGAACAGCGATACTTTTAATTGCATCATTTAAGCTGCGGCGTGAAATTTCTGTATGTTTTTTCTCCTTTTTTTTGCATTACAATGGAATGAGTGAACACTTTTTTGTATTTTATGTTGAGAAATGAGATAAAGCAAAAGTATTAAAATGTCTGTATAGTCTGTTTTTCCGTTTTCATGTTTTCCAAATTGTGACACTTAAAAAAAATCGTATTTGTATCAAATAAGGTGTGAGTGAATGTAGATACTACGGTTTATATACAAAATTCGAAATTTTTATCCAACAAACTGTGTAAGGGTAGTATAAATAAAATGTTCACTATGAATAAAAGTATAATAACAAAAAGACATACACATATACATACATATATACACATCAATACATGCAAACGAGTCAGTGGCTAACAAATATTTTCAGCTGTGAGTTTATTCACATGCAAAAATGAATGCTTGTATTTATTGTTGTTGCTTGCTCGTATTTTCTTCATAATAATTCTCATAGCTAGTAACGGGCGCTTGATGCTGCACTTCGACTTATTTGCATTCAACTGGTGTTTGCATCAATAAATTCATGGGTAAGTGGGCGATATATTTCGCACACATTTTGTACATTTCATCTCGTTTGCAGCTGCCCCACGCGCACTTTGCTTCATTTAGTACTTTTGTGGGTGAATTGAATAGCAAGTTGATATGACCCCTTTCAAAAATGCTGGCAAGTATGTATGTATTTGTGCACATGGAGGAGTATATGGATGCATTTGCACTCCTTAACAATTCGGCCCTATGCAGTATGCGTACTTAAAACTTTGTCAAAAAAGTAAATAGTAAATATTTTTTTATTTAACAAACTGTTTCATACCACACAAATTGTTTATAGAAATTTTTGCTCCGTCAGAAATCTAATTTATACCCTCTAAATACCCACGCCTTTCCATGAATTCTACAACTTAAAAACCCAACTCTTTATCAGTGAAAATCGTTTTTCCACCTGATTCACTTCACCCGGCTCTAATTGAAGAATTCATTAAAATCGCATAAAAGGTTGTCATCACCGCTGCCTCACCCTTTCTCCCAAAGCTAATATTACCGACGCATAACACAAACTACTCAAGCGCACCATTGTGGAAATTAAAGGCTTAATTGTCAAAAATTACCGCTGACAAGATGCGCACGCAGTGCAAGAGGAAGGGGGGCAGACACACTAGTCATCTGCTCTTCTTTCTCACTTCGACACCTCTGCCATCTCATACAATCAACCAAAAATCTAATATCATCGCTGAGGTAATGAATACACCGAGATAAATGTAAAAAGAACCTTTTAAGTACTGAAAAGAATAACAAACGAAAATAAAACAACAACAATGTTAGAGGATAAGCGTATTCCGATAAAGTTGTTGCGCAATTTGGCAAAAACTTGAAATGTCAAGACGTGCGCCGGCAAATTACAAACACATTAACGACAACTAATTCGCACCTGTCGCTCGAATACCGTTAATTAAAACGAAATTTGTGTTTGTGTATGAGTGTATGAATAGACGAGTATGAGCAAAAACGCCTAGGAGTTAGAAATGTGAGCAGAGGCATGAACAATTTGCTGTTTGGGATAACGGCTGATGTGTTTGAAATGGGTATCAATGGCGCAAAACGATGAGGCAGAGGATTTAGCGAAGACGAAGAGAAGGAAATACAGCAATGGCACACTTTCTTACGGCATTATTGGCAGGGCTTGGCTTTAGTGCCTAATTGGGATGTTGTATTAGGAGTGGTGTTCATATGAGGGGCGTTTGCAATATACCAAATGCAAGGGTTTGTTCATATGCTTGTACGAGAGGATTTCAAAGAAGAGAAAATTATATTTAGACACATCTGTTTGTTTGGTTGTTGGTGAAATGACTAAGTATGGCAGTAAGATTTGTCATTCAGGCTTAAAAAGGAGAGATTTTCGCTATAATTGAAATTTTTAAGCAGACAGGAAATTTAGTATTTTAAAAGTGTAAAGTAAACTGTTTGAATTGGAAACATATTTTTATACAGTCCAACAAAATGTAAAACGAGTTCGGGTCTCTTAGTATCGGCTGCTGCTTTAACAGCTTGAGAACTTAAAACACACAAATCCTAGTTTCAAACTTTGTGCAACTTAAACAAAATTTAAAAATTAATCGAAATTTGAACTTTTAGTCAGAATTTAATAAAAATTAGAAACTATAAAAATTGAATAAAATAGATGTCGACCATTCCTTATATGGAGAAAATGAACAAGATCGACAGCAAAACAAAAAATAGTCGAAAGTAAAGACTTCAAACTTTTACTTTCTTATACCCAAAATTCAATAGGCTATGGATAAAAGGTTTGAAATTTGTATATACATATCTTGATTTTTTCGTTTTGATTCTGTTTAAAAGGTCTGAAATTTTGATGAAAATTTGTTGAAGTTTTTTTTTAATTCGAATTAAAGGGTTTGAAATGCTGACGAATTTTTTTGCTTTTTATTTTATTCTGATCGGAAAGCTTGAAATTTTGCTGAAAATTTGTTTGTTTCTTAAATTCTAAGTAAAACGTTTGAAATGTTGATGAACATTTTTTGAATTTCTTTCTTCTGTTTTGAGTTCTGATTAAAAGCTTGAAGGTTTGATGAAAATTTATTAAATTTGCTCTTTATGTTTTTAATTGTGATTAAAAGGTTTGATATTTTGATGAAAAACTTGTTAATTGATTTTGTTTTTTTTTTTTAATTTTGATAAAAGATTTAAAACTTTGATGAAAATTTATTTAATTTTTCTTTTGTAATTCTAATTAAAAGGTTCGAAATTTTGATGCAAATTTGTTGATCTGTATTTTTAAATTCTGCTTAAAATGTTTAACATTTGATGATATTTTGTTGATATCAGATAAAAAAGATTAAAAGATCTTAAATTTTGATGCATTTTTTTTTAGTTCTGATTGAAAGATTTGAAATTTGAATGAAAATTTGATGAATAATTTTTTTTTTTAGTTCTAATTTACAGCTTTGAAATTTTTTTAAAGATTGTTTTAATTCTGATTTTTTAGTTCTAATTTAAAGCTTTGAAAATTTTTTAAAGATTGTTTTAATTCTGATTAAAAATATTGATGAGCATTTTTTTAATGTTTTTTTTTTTAACTCTGTTGAAGGTTAAACATATTTTTAATCTGGAAAAATTTTGAATTTTAAATGAGTATTTTATTGGAAATTTGTAAATTTTAATTCTGCTTAGAAGCTTTGCAATTTTTATGAAAATAAGTACATTCGTTTTTTGCTCTTGCTAATTTTGCACGTGCTAATTGCACAAAAATCACTAATTGCACTCTGCCCCCTAAAACAAAGTTCCTTCAATTTTAAATAAACCGCAGTAGGCGTAGCTTGCGCCTACACGCTATACTGGGCTCAACGAAGGGCTCCCCACGACATACAATCAAATGGAGATGGTAATTGCTATGGCTTCCATTAGCTGCAGCAGTCCCTCAAATTGTTGCATGTGCTTCTCACCTTTCATTCGCCATCTCACCTCTCGCCATCTCACCCCTCCAATTCTTTTACTCTCTATATAGATTTTCAAAGTTGTTAGTAGCTATGCTGCACGTTCACCAAACGCCCGCACTCTCTTTTAAACAACTTCAGTACACTCAAAGCTAAATATAGCTTTTTGATTCTGCTTTACTCGTCATTCCTTTTTACCAATGGCACTCCTACCTTCCCCATGCTAAGCATTACTACAATGAAACAATTGCAGTCACATCGGCTTTTCATTGCAAACATTACTGGACGCTGCTTTGTCGGCTATTGTTTGCTTTTGAGTGATTATTTTACAATCACTACGTCTATTGTTGTTAGTGTATTATTTGCTGGAAAAACCACTATGTAATTCCATTTCATTACAAGTACACGGCACTAAAAGGCAGCTCTCACAATTCATTGCAAAGCATTTACCATTCATTCAATCAATCGTATGCTGGTGTGCGTGTGCTACTGACTGTGGTTGGTTTTTGCTGCGAGTGCAAGAAGGTGTTTGTGCATGAAATTGTTGCAAAGTATCGGATGATTTGAATGCATTTGCCTTTTCGATTTATTGAGCGTAATCTAGTGCGAAACACACTGACATCTGGTGAGAGCAGCGGAAAATGTGGTTGAAAGCATTTTGTGCGAGTGTTGGTTAGAGGCGACATACCATTTGGGAATAAATGTGAGTAAATTGTAAGGAATAGTTGGGAACTGAAATTACTTAATAGCAATCGTTTAGCTCAAGGGAATATCAGCTCCTTCAGAATGTGGCTTTAACAGTCTTACAGAGCGGGGGTATATTTAGGCAAGTAGGTAAACGAATCGTTGTACAATTAGGAACACAGGCAAGAAACAGGCCAAGTGCGAACAGTGACTAATTAGAATTATGGACGGCAAACTGCTGCTGGCTGAATAGAGTTCCACAGGCAGTGCAATAGCCAAGTCAAATAGTGCCGTGTAAGAAAAGAGAGAAAAAAAATCCGGCGTAGAATCTCTCTAGCCGAAAAGTAGGCAGTCGAGTAGTAAAGTCTTCTCTCGGTGAGCCAAACTAACACTTTATAAGACTCTCGTCATACCCTTCCTATCGTATGGCGCAGAAGCGTGCACGCTGACAGCATCCGATGAAGTGTTCCTTGGAGTGTTTGAGAGAAAGAATCTGCTAATGATTTTTGGACCTTTGCACGTTAGCGATGGCGGGTATCTTCAGCGATGGAACGATGAGCTGTATGAGCTTTACGACGATACAGACATAGTGCAGCGAATAAAATTCCAGCGGCTACGTTGGCTGGGCCATATCGAACGAATGGATACAAACGCTCCGGCTCTGAAAGTATTCGATGCGGTATCAGCTGAGCGCAAAGGAAGAAGAAGTCCTCCTCGTTGGAAAGATCAGGTGGAGAAGGACTCAGCTTCATTTGGTGTGTCCAACTGGCGTCAGTTAGCACGAGAAAGAAACGAATGGCACGCTTTGTTGAACGCGACAAAAAGCGCGTAAGTAGTTTCACGCCAATTAAGAAGAAGGAAAAGAGTGAGTCAAAATGCTAAAACTTTAGTCACGCAAGAGCAAAGTAGCTGAAGAGAACTGGTAGTTAATGAGATAGCGCCCTCACCCAGCTACTGCAGAAGTGACTCGTAGTAATTTTGGGTCTCATCGCATGGATTATGTGGATAGTGGCCGATGAACTAAACCTCCTCACTAATGCTCGTGGTCAGTAAGTTTATGAACTGTTACAGTTTCGAGTTTTGTATAAAATAAAAAAAAAAATCCGGATATTTCCATCAAAATTTCAAATTTGTTAATAAGAATTTTTAGAACAAATGGGGTATGCAGATTTTTTAGATAATTTGATTTGGTACATTAGGGGCAAGTTTCAGGTGGTTTACAAATTTCGTTGATTTTTGACAATTTCTTCCGCTGATGGGGTTGGGTGTTTTCTTCCATATAAAAAATTGCTAAAAATGCACAAAACCGAGATAGAAAACAATTCTAAAAAATTCTCAAATACTTTTATCAATTGGTAACGAGATAAGTATGCCGGGAGTGCGAGGAATTAAGAGATCGTCGAGCGTACCTTTTAAATGACTTCTGAACCGAGTCCAACTGTTTGATATGAACTTGATGATAAGGCTTTTGAATTTATCTATTCCCTTTAATGGCAAGAATTTCCGCCTGAGAAGTGCTACAGTGATCAGTGAAAAACTTCTCAACTTTTGCGCCGAGAAAGTCATCAAGCCATTTTTTAATACCTTCAGCATTGGTGAACCGTATTCCATGAAGACGATTCTGCATTGACCGAAACAAGTAGTAATCAGAAGGAGCTATATCTGGGCTATAAGGCGGGTGAGGTAGAATTTCCCATCAGGCATTCTCCAAATAATTTTTGACCGGTACTGCAACATGTGGCCGAGCATTGTCATGATGGAAAATCAATTTTTCGTACCTGGACGCCAATTCTGCCCGTTTTTCGGCTATTGCTTGCTTCAAACGCATCGATTGTTACCTGTATAGCTCTCCCGTGATCGTCTAGCCCGATTTTAACAACTCATAGTACAGCACACCCTTCTTATCCCACTAAGTACAGAGCATTACTTTCAAACCATGAATATTCGGCTTTGGTGTCTATTTGGCTGGTTGGCCTGGCTTGACATATGATCTTTTACGCTTGGAGTTGTCGTAATGAATCCACTTTTCATCGCCAGTGACAATACGATGCAAAAACGATTTCTTTTAGTGGCGATTAAGCAGCATTTCAGACATGCAAAATCGTCTCTCAACGTCTCTCGCCTTCAATTAGTGTGGAACCCAATTTCCTTGTTTGTGAAGGTATCCGGCTGCCTTAAAACGTTTAGAAATGGCTTGTTGAGTGACTTCCAATATTTTTCTAAGTTCTTTTTGAGTTTGACATGGATCTTGATCGAGCAATGCCTCCAATTCTTCGTCTTCAAACTTTTTTGATGGACCTGATCGCTCTTTGTCTTCTGTGTCGAAATCACCACTTTTAAATCGTGCAAACCACTGCTGACATACTCTAACCTCTGGAGCATATTCAGGCTAAGCTTCTGAGAGTAAACGATGTGCTTCTGTTGCACTTTTCTTTAAATTGAAGAACAAAAGCAAACCTCCCCTCAAATGCTTTTTTGTCACAACGTAATTTGACATTTTGACTGTAGTAAAAAAATTTGTGTGTTTACTAATATTCACTGTGACATACCAAACTTACTTGATTTTTTGGCGTGCTTTAACATAGAATAGCGGTCACTGTCAAAATATTGACTATATAAATAGATATGAGGTTAGTAACAAATACGAAATTAATTAGTTGTACACCCGATAGTTCATTGATACAAACAAAAATATTCCATGCAGTACGCAATTAGAGCTCGTCTTAGCCAGGTTTAAGAAATTTTTGCATACCTAAAGGAGGTGGATAATTTTATTTTTAATTTTTTAAATTTATTTTTGACACAAAATATTTTAATTAAAGCGCCGCACTCAACACTTCTATGTTTATAGCAAAATTATAAAGAAAAGTACACAAAATTCGACCAAACTCCAAAATTAAAGACCTAAAATAAGAAATCAAGTGTTGAGCCACCGCAGTAAGATGAGCAACAGCCTCAGCTGAATAGCAATTACATCAATCACAATTAAGATTCATTAGCACCTGAAGCCATGATTTTGACACGTGACATATGTCGTCAAATTAACTCATACACGACCTGTAATTTAAAGCATGCACGTCTACACCTTTTTCGTGCGCCAGCCTCAAATTGAATGCCCACAATTGCATTGGACACTTCTGGTTGGTTTGGCCTTTAAAATTAACGTCAATGATGCTGTTAATTAAGTTGTCAGTTTCAGAAGCTTGCGGTGCCGCCATATCTAAGCTGACACTGAATTTAATGTAGATTTGCATATTTATTACAAATTCCTTGCATACAGAGGTGAGTAGGTACATTTGTTGTGTTTAATGTATCATACGATTGAGCAGAACGTGTAAATGTTTCCACTTTTTATAAACAATTTTTGGCATGGTTTTTTCATTTTGAAGAGACGTGAAGCTCATATGACTCACGCCGTTGCTCATATTCAGGTGGATTTCTGAGTCAGAGTCCTTGAAATTTTTCTTTCACATTCGAACTCTATCATATTCCATATATGAGCGATTCCATGTGAAGTGACGCAAGTAGTTTGGGCATTGTGGTCAATTTTTCTAAAAATTTTAAATAAGAAGTGAACTGGAGATGTTTCGATAAAAATTTAACTCAATGCTGAAAATTTTGATATGTAGTTTTTAGCACTGAAATAGATTGAGTTATTGAAGTGGAAACTTCTTTAGAATCGTTGGGTCTCAAATCACGACTCGATGAAACGAAAAAGCGACACTACGAAGCGTTATATGTTGATGTACGTATATGTGTGTGGCTGCGTACTGCTGAGCCACGCTAGTATAGTGAGTATTGTAGTATGTATACTACAATACCTATTACAGTAGGTTCTGTTTTTATGCGGTAGATACGTTCCGCAAGAAACAGCATAAAAAAAGCAGCATAAAAAAAGCTACTAGTTCTATAGTAAAATTGTAGATACGTTTCAAAGTGCTAAAACCGCATAAATCTGAAATAATGTAATAAAATCGCATAAAAAAGGGCACTAGTCCCATATTATAACTATAGATACGTTCCATAGACCGCATGAATCTGAAATAATTAAATAAAATCGCATAAACAAAATATTGTATTTTTGAAAATTATATCTTTATTTAAGAAACGTCAGAATCGAAAAATAAATTTAAGTCAGAAATAGAATCAGACAATACCCACATGTTGCGCGTTCGTTTAGGATTTGGCGCAAAATCACTTCCGTCACTTGAGGAAATGTACATGTCTGATCAGGATTGTGATGCAGGCGGTTCTATACTTGTAGGGTTAGCATTTCTGATGTAATCTGTGATTAGTTTGTGCTTAGCTGGTTTAGAATCTTGTTTATATGTACAATTCCCGATAGGTCGACATGCATTTTGTAATTTAAAAAAAAAACCGCACTATTTCAAAACCGCATAAAAAAAAGCCGCATAAAAACAGAACCTACTGTACTTGCTTTGGTGTTTAGTTCAAGCGTCATACGTATGTATGTTTGTATGTATGCTAGTACGTAGGTGTGCGCGCCTATGTATTACGGAGCCACGGTAAGCGAGAAGGCATTATGTATACCTATACTACACTACCTAATACTTGCTTAGCCCAAGCGTCCTACGAATGTTTGTGCGTATGTTAGTACGCCTGTGTAATATACGCGTTAGAACGCTCATAATGGCAACCGCGTGTGCTGTATTGCGTCCGTATTTTTATATTCGTAAATATTTTCATTTTTAAATATTTACCGCAATTGCAGGCGGTGTTGCAATATACCACAATGAAAATGACGGTGCTCGTATTGTTACTCCACAGATAGATCTGAATGCACAGCAACTAGAATCACTGTCTGTTCAGCTCTCTAAAGTGGGAGAAATATGTGCATGCGAAACCAGACTGGGCAATGGAAAAACAGTTTTAATTGTGGCAATATATATTTCACCGAATCAATCAATAAATAGCATCACGGAATTCATTCACGAAAATTTAATAAAGTATACACCAGAAGTATCGCGGATACTTGGAAAAGATTACGATAAAGTTCCAATGATTTTAAGTGGCGATTTTAACGTAAATTTTGCATTGGACACAGCGGTTCCTTTAATTGACTTTCTCAATACAACATTCAATTTAAAAATGTGTAACAATCGCACTGAATCGACAACACTATCAAAAACAACAATTGACGCGGTATTTCAAAGATATGTTGACAACATCGAAACCAAAGCATATGGGCATTTTCACAAAAAGGTCAACCACGAGTGCAAAACTCAAACTGTTCCTGAGAACTTTTTGTTGATGAATAATAAATCTCAAATGTGTATACTTTATAAATATAAAAGAATTTTTCTTTTCTTTTAATTTTGAGCCGAAATATACAACGAATATACAAAATTTACAAAAATCGAACTCTTTTGACCAAATATACCAACTTTTTTCCTTGTAATGTTCCCTTATTCAAAGCAATACTATGATGTTTTTATAATTTAAAAATCTCCTACTGATAGTAACATAATGTTTAACAAGCAGAGAGACTTAGTGGAGATCGAATAACAGTAGGTTTTTTTTGATTACTTCTGCTTATATTCGTATGTCGCGTCCGTTACCGAAAAATAGCATTTATTGTTCTCATTAGTGCAAAGAGTGTTGAAGTATAAAATGCTTTCAGACTTTAAGCAAATAACTTATTTCACTTAAGAAAAGTAGCCATTTACTCTCGACAAAAACGATTAATAAAATTTATTGGTGTTTGAAATTCGTCGCGTCCGTTACCGCGAACCTTAAATTTTAAATAAAGTCGTAGAGATTGCACAAGATTAAAATTTTATAGATGGCAAAAACGGCAAAAGAAACAAGAAAAACAATAACAACGAAATATAGAGAGACAATGAAAGAAAACGTCGAGAAATGGCAGGAAGACAAGAAGAAAGAAGCTAAACGAAATCAAGAGTACCGAAAAAGATTATCGCAAAAAATGGAAAGTGATAGCAATTTATTAGAAAAGAAGAAAGAAAAGGACCGTGTTAGGCAACAAGTTTTGCGGCAAAAAAAGAGCGTAAATAATATTGATAGTTTGAATTGCGAAATGTAAGCAAACGATGGGAAAAGCAATAAAAAAAGTTGAGCGTGCGTTACCTAAAAATCTGAATTGAAAGATAGCTATTCTCAAATCTTTATATCAAATCTATTATATCTTAGGCCAACAGAAACGATGGGTGAAAATATTACCAAGTCATCAAAAAGCCTGATGCGTGAAAAATTAATTGAAAAATTCTTTTTGCAAGAAGGAATCGGCGTTCAAGCTCCTGGGAGAAAGGATACAATGCTAATCAATGGGAAAGTAGTCTCAAAACGTTTTATGCTTATGACCTTAACAGAAGCATATCAACTCTTCAAAACCGAATATACCGAGGAAAAAGTCTGCAAAACTGGTTTTATTCGTTCTAAGCCAACTTACATTCAGTTAATCAATAATTTACGACACAATATGTGTATCTGTAAGTACCATGCAAATTTTATTTTTTTACTAGAAGGCTGTGCAAAGATTATAGCGCAGATTCCTGCCAAAGCTGATTTATTTCTTACAAGAGTTTGCTGCGACGTTATGAATGAAAAGTGCATGGCTAATACTTGTGACAGCTGTGTACGCGATATTAAAGACGATCTAGTTCCAATACAGTTTATTAATCAATTTAATCAATCAAATGGAAACAGTGGAGAAAAGTAGACGATCGCATAACTTTAAACTACACTATAGGTCCTTTAAGCGACTTAATTCATGATGTAGAGATGCAACTACCAGCTTTTAAAATGCATTGTTTTATTAAACGTCACCAACAAAATTACTTTGAAATTAAAAAGAAAAATTTAGCAGCTAATGAAATTGTTATTCAAGTTGATTTTGCTTGACATGCCAAAACGAAATTCAAGACGCCCACTTTAGTTATAACCAAGTAACAGTGTTTACGTGCGTAGCTTGGGTTCTTGGTGAAATCAAGTCCTATGCTGTTATCAGTGATAGATTGACTCACAGTAAATTCGACGTTTACTGCTTTATTTCCAAAATTATCAATATCTTACAAAACCAGTACAAAGGAGTTACCAGCATTTATATTTTCTCTGATGGAAGCACTTTCCAATTCAAAAATAAATTTATTCTTTCTAGTATTCCAAGACTAGCAGCTGAATTTCATTGCGGAATCTTAGAGTGGAATTTTTTCGCCACTTCACATGGCAAAGGTGCTGTAGACGGAATAGGTGCCGTAGTTAAACGAAAAGTCTGGCAAATCATTAAAGCAAGAAATATCATTCTCGGTGATGCCTTATGCTTCTATGAATGTGCTAAGAACAACATTGATGGAGTTAAAATTTTGTATATCTCTGGAACACAAATTGATAGTTTTTCTAATCAACTGTCAGAGTTATGGCAAAATGTTCCAAATATCAAAGGAGTTAAAAGTATGCATTGGTTTTCATATTTCGACAGTAAATGTATTGAAGTTGCTCGGACGGTCTATTCATTAAAGAAAATAATTAAAATAGACCATCCTAAAAACTAATAACTTTCTTCTTAATTTTTTAAGCCGTTTTTACTGTAATATTACTTAAGTTTTTATTTTCAATAAAATTGAAGTGTTATAAAGAAAAAAATTTTACTTCCTAGCTCATGGAAAATTTTGTCGCGTCCGCTATGTCGCGTCCGTATTTCTTCTATACTCAATTAAAAAAAACGAAGAGAAAATTATGATATTTCATAAACCTACGAATAAGAGTAATCTGTTCGCATTTATTAACATATATATTGTATATATATAAAAATCTTTAATTTGCTGAAATTTGTATATTTCTGAATGCGCCTCAAAAAAACTTCTATTTTTTGTCGCGACCGTATCACTTTATAATTGCTTATAACTACGTACTTATTTGTAAAAGATCTTTCCCGTATATATTAAAATCTAGCACTCCGTCAGCCCTTTAAAACAATATCAATATATATAAACTTTTACTTTGTCTTCATTGTTTTGGACGCACTTAAAAGCGTACAAATGTCGCGTCCGTTACCGTGAAAATGCCCATATGTATCATATTTTACCTATCATAAGCCACTCATATCATTTGTTGAAATTGAAAACATTGAGGATGAATAATAATAAAATGAAGAAAATAAAATATGAACTTTATAACAATATTATAATGAACCTATAATTATCCCGCTCCTAATGCTGCTTTCGTCTCATTCTCTCTCAGTTTGTTTTACGGATGGTTTCACTTCTATCGCGTCTAACCGTTAGACTGGTATTTTTTTTAACATTTTGAAAAAGAAAAAAGGGTTTTAGGGTAAAATACATTTTTAGAAAAAAAATTTTTTTGGAAAAAAATTGTATGTGCTTTTTAAAATTATTTGGTAAATGCCTTCACTTCAAAATTTTTTTAGTTAGTTTTTTAATTTCAGACAGTTTTCTCGCCAAGAACTGGGAGTATGCATAGTAATCCCCGAAAGTTTCATTGTGGGATTCTCATAACTTTTTGAGATGTACTCGATTATATACAGCGAATTAGTGAAAAATCAGTCCAAGATGCAGCCCTAGCATGTGTACCCATACATTACGTCGGTTTGCAATTCCATCCAGGCGTCGCTACGTTCACCAGAAATAAAAACAAGGTAAAGGGTTGGGTGATGGGCTTCTGAGAACCAAAGGAATTTAAAAAAATTTATAAACTGTGTGTTCCAGTTCATCAGTGCTAACGCTGTAGCTCTGCACGCCTTAACGGAAAGTGAAGTATCTAAAGAACTATTGAAGTGTCTGGAAACATTTTTTTTCTTTCAAATGAAAGGTGAAATTTGGGAGTCTGAAGCAACGAAAACTTAAGGGCTCCCGATGGTCTAGAGCTCGAAAATTTAGGGTATTTTCAGAACACAATAAGAAAAATTAAATTAATTTTACAATAAAACAATTAAAAACGTTATTTAAATTTTTTAGGTTTCTTATATAACTTCTTTTACATTCAAAAATGAAAAAAAAAATTTTTGTGTTAATAATTTAAAAAATGTCACTGAAGTTGACCCTCCCGAAAAATTGGTCCTGGACGGTGTTGTCTATTTTGGCTCTTCTATTTGTCTGAAACACGAAAGCCAAAAAAAATATTAGTCAGTGTGACTGTAGGTATATCCCGTACTAGATGAAAAAAAAAATTGACAAAATGGCGCGATTTTGAGTTTGGCACTCTAAAAATCGGGTTTTCAATTATTTAATTAAAAAAATACGAAATAATTGAAAAATATGTTTCGGGTACAGGCGATAGTCATTGATGTTGTAAACAACATATTAAAATTTCACACGATTCGGTTGAATATTTTTTTGTTTGACAACACCAGGCCAAAAAAAATCGTTTCGAGGTAAATGAGTTTAAAGTTTGAGGTACAGGAGCGTGCGAAACCTAGTTAATAGGCTGTAGAGGCTATAATATTAAGAATTTCCGTATGAAAATTTCACAGTATATTCTTAAGACACCATGCTTTCGAAAAAATAAAAAATCGGTTTTTTGAAATTTCTAGAACACTCTTAAAAAGTTTTTTTTTTGAAAGTCTGCGGTATTTAAAAGTTAAATAAAAAATTTTTCTTCCGTTTTTTAAGAATTTTTTTAAATTTATTTAAATTAAAATTTCTTTTCTTGAAGGTCTGAAATGACTTAAAACTAAATACAATTTTTTTCTTCTTTATAATTTTCAATTGGTTTTTTGAAGGTCCGAAGTAACTAAAAGTTAATATAAATTAAAATTTTTATGGTTTTTTTTTCTTAAAACAATTTTTCAATTTTTTCCAGTTCCAGTTTCCAACTAAAAATTAAGTCAAACAGTTTTGTTGTTTTTTTTTCAACAAATTTCTTTAATTTTTTAATACTAAAATTTCTTGTTTTGGAAACTAAGTCAAACATTTTTGTGGTTTGTGTTTTTAGTTAAGGAAAATTTTGGAACTTTGTATAATCAAACACTTTTTTTGAAGGTTTGAAGTAACTGAAAATAAAATAAAAAATTTGTGTTAGTTTCATTAAAAAAAAATTAAATTTTTCGAAATTTTTAATTTAGCTTTGAAGGTCTGAAGTAAGTCAAATATAAATACAAAAGTTTTGATAATTTTTTTAAAGAAAATTAAAAAATGTGGCATAAATAAACATTTTTGAAGTAAACTAATTACAAATTTCTTGTTGCTTTTTTTAAAGAAAATTTACAAAAATTTTATAAATAAAAGTTTTTACTTATTAAATTTTTACAAAAATTCAATAAAAAATTGTTGTTGCTTTTATTTAAAGTAAGTTTTTTAATTTTTAAAAAATTTTAATTTATTTTTAAGGGTCTGAAGTAACTAAAATTAATATATTTTTTGTTGCTTTTTTAAGATCCAAAGTTACTAAAAATTAAGTAAGGAAATTCTATTGCTTTTATTTAAATACTGTTGCTAAGTTTTTCGAAATTCTTAATTTGTTTTCAATTAAATTTAAAAAAAATAAAGAATTTATGTTTCTTGTTTTTTAAAGGAATCTTTAAAAATTGTTTTGAAGGTCAGGAGTAATTAAAAATTAAATAAAACAATTTTATTGCTTTGTTTCAAAGAACATTTTTAAATGTTAAAAAAAAAAAATTATCACAATTCTTTTTTGTTCTTAAAAAAAAAGTTTAAATTTTTTAAAAGAGTATTAATTAATCAGCGGTCTTTGTAGCCTAATGGCTTGGTGTATAACTACGATTCGAAAACGCACAGGTTCCCCGTGCATGCAACACCAAATGATAGAACAAGTTTTTTCAAACAACCAGCCATCTAGATCATCAAATTACAGAGAACTCTGAAGATCCCATGCAAATGACGACATGTACGTTTAGCACAGTCCAGTATAGCCCATTCTAAGTTTTTTAAAAGAACGGAGTCTCGAGGAGTTATTGTGATGAGTAGAAAAATCACAAGATCGTAATCCGAGGTTCCGCTTGATGTCTATAAATATCCAATATTTTATATTTATATAACTAAACACTATCCTCCAGCGAAATCGATTTGATTTCAGTAAATTGCGGATCTTCTACTTAATATGTATGAAAAAATAAAAAATAATAAAAAAATGTGAACAGTTTATTATTATATTTGACCATTTCGGCCTTTTTGAAGCTCGCTTTCCCTAATCTCCCTTTCTCTGTTTAAAGTCAAATATCTCCGGAAGTTGTTCTTTATTTTCCTTGAAATCTTGACATAGCATTTCCGAAGTATTATGCTTGAGAAAGCATGGAAAATTAATCACTGGAATTCTGTATATTGTGTCTTGCAGGGCATATGTAATGCGGGGGCATCTAATACCTGAGGTAATATTTGCCCGAATGTCCATACGCTACCCTCCGATTTACCACCTAGAAGAATGAGTATATGCGAGTTGCACCTTTTAACTTAATGTACCTTCAGTCCATTGCAATGTAAACCCATTAACTCATAAAAATGTCTCAAATTTTAGTTCTCTTTCTTCTCTTTTCAAGCGCAGCTTAACCTGCTGCATAGTTGTGGATGTCATGGCGTATAAGTAATATCCTGTTGCGCGGCCATTTGTAGTCATAGCGGTTTTTCTCCTGTTGCATCATTAATTTACTGCTGCAATGGATTTCTTTTCACGCTTTCTCCACATTTTTTGATGCATTAGTCACCTTTGTGTGCAACGGATAACCGGATGAATGTCGACAACTCATACATTTCAATCGACATTCAGTGAGATGAAACTATTTACAATTTTCTTGGTAAGGCCTGGCAAATGAGTGACATGCCATTAAATATCTGCATTTGCGTGCAATCACAGCTGCACGTCTTGCTCAAGTTTGTTGCCCATGACAATCATAATCAGCTGATGGCCACAAGTAAAGTGCCAGGGAATAAAGCGCATTTGTTTTGCTCTAACGCAGATAATGCCCCTCTTCGCATTTCTCAATTACTGATTGTACTCTTTTTGCCATTCCCCTTCTGGCATTAATCGTCTTTAATAAAAAAATTCAGCTTTGTCTTATTTTAAATTGCCATGAGGCAGAAGCTGTACGGTCACTTTTCCTTAGCAAACCTTCGAGGCAAAAAACTGGCCTCTTTTGGTTTTTCCAGCTAGCGAATAGGTTTGCTCGAATAGCTTTAATTCAATTGGCTCGTTAATAGTGCCGAATTTTGTCACTCTGGCGAATTGTTTTTTGGTTTTTTTTATTTCATTTTTTTATTTTGATGCTATACTGACTTTTTCAGCCCTGTTAACTACGCACTTTACACCCTCATAGGCGTACGTGTTCGAGCTTTAATGATGACAAATGTGGGCTAATGCAGAAGTGATAAAATGATTACGATTTGGTGGGTGTTAGTGTATATAATTTGTATGAAGGGCCCACCAGGGAAAAGATAAGATGTGAAAGGGTGATAAGGTTATGAAGAATATTCTATTTAAATTTTTAGGTTCTTTAAAGATACAAAAATATAAAGTCTGAAATTCAGTTACTCCTTTGAGAAAGAAAATGTAAGAGAATACGAGATTAATAACCCCCAAATAAAAAAAAAAAAATTATAAAATATTTTTATGAGCTTAAAAGCCTTTTTAGGAGAGAAAAGTTGACTTTGTGGTCTCTATGGCTGAACTGGAAGCTGGTTTACTAGAATGGTGAGTATAAAATATTCTTCTGCGGACTATAATATACTCTGTAAAAGAAAATTAGGAGCAGTAAAAATGCACACCCAAACGTGAGAAAGATTCAAATCTTCAAGACTCTCGTTAGGATCACATTTCAACACACATTTTTGTATAATTTTCCTACTAAATGTGAAGGATCATAGCAAATAACGTGAGAAAGATTCAAATCTTCAAGACTCTCGTTAGGATCACATTTCAACACACATTTTTGTATAATTTTCCTACTAAATGTGAAGGATCATAGCAAAATAACATCTTTGCTTTCTCATTAGTTGTTAGTGCACTGCTTGTTAGTGCTCATTTCAACAATGGGACTCAACAACTTATTGGCAATTTGGACGTGCCCAAGGCAATGAAAATAGAATAATAAAGTTGGTCGCCTCAACGACGGAAAGCAATGGCAAGTGTTGTCCAAGACAATGACGGAATTGTAATTTCAAATTTAAATTATCTCAAGAACACTACACAGCGCACTCTCGCTTCACAAATTTATGGGAATTGCATGATGAGTTAGAGTGTTTCGAGCAGTGTGTGTGTGTGTGTATATGCAAAAACTAAATGTTTGCTGAAACTGAAGTGCCTACCCCTAAAGTGACTAGACTTAGTGTACCGATGAAGTAGTTGATTTGAGAATAAAAAGTACGGAATCGAATCTCATCAGAAGAGCTGCAAATGCTTACTGACATTATATTCAACCCATTCTCCCACTCAAATCAGCGTCCATTTAGAGACGTGCTCAAGTGGCTGCTTGCAGTAACGCAAGCCACTGCATCTCTGACTCCCCACCAGCTGGCAAAATCAACTTCACTCTCGAAGCAAATCACAAAGTATGAATAGACTTTGTAAGGCTTCACTTAGCTAATGTTTAAAAATAAAGTTTTAACGGCAATTTTAACCTTAAGCGCAAAATTTTTATGTAGGGCATTCACAAAGTAGGTAAATTCGCTTGGGGATGTTGCTCATGCTGAAAGAGAAGCCAAAATAATATAAAAGCGTGCACCCAAAAAGTCGCAGGTGGTAGGCGATGGTATTACATATCCAAAAGCTGTTAAACGTCACGTAACTAACATACCGAAATGTTTGACAACAATTTTGAAGCACCATGAAATTACGGAAATTACGGTGTCCCAATAACTTTTTTAAATTTCAGTTTCCATTTATTTTCACCTCAAATTCTCTGTTGCTCTTTAAACATTTGCAATGGTGCGCCCAAAAGCCTGCTCTACTTTTTCTAAAGTGTTTGCGGACTGCTTTATTCATGATGCAAAATGAAAAGAAACACTTTAGTGAAAAATGAAAACAACAAAAAAAAAAATAAAAAGATATATTCACAAATGAGCAGCATTAATGAAATTTGAGTAGCAGCACAGACGTGCGTGGCACATATTTTTAGCATTTTAGCATTTTTAGCTTTTAGCTGCTTCCTTTTGCTACTTTCGGACTATTACTGATACCCTGGCAGCATTTAAAAGCATACCTGCAGGCGTTGGCTATGTGAAGTATGCGTGAAATTTGCGATCCTTTAGTAAAACAGAGCTCAAGATACATATTTTGCCATACTATACTAGGCACCCATCGGCAATTTGATTTGCTTTTGCTTCTACGGAATAATGTTTTCTAAATTTTGAATTCCTTTGGTGGTCTCTGTGACAATTCTGACTAAAATTTGTAGCCCTGTTGTGCGCGTTCATGCGAGCAAAAATGCTGACAGCAGACATGCGAAAGTGTGAAGAGGGATGCAGGCGACACCATCGTTACTTAAATTCTTTGCGTCAGGCTTAACTTGCGGCATTATTTGTCTCTGTATTTGTTTGTTTGTTTGTTTACTTTGCATCTGTGATTAGCTTTCACTGAGTGGTGAATAAAGAGTGAACCTATTGAAGGAAGAAAAGGAGCGGCTAATTTCTTTTATTTGTTTAGTAAATGCGAAGAAGTGAGAATGAAAATGAATTTAGAAACATTTTTCATATGTAAACCAGGTTTAGGTGTATTATATGAATAATATTTTAAAATTTAAAAAAGTGGCTTTCATTGCTATCTTTAGTCGTATATTAATCTAGCCTCCTTATTAGTTTCTTAGATGTTTTCTATTGTTTTCTACAGTACCGGGCCCTTGAATTATGAACGATGGCATTTTTTCTGAAAACTTCAAATATCAGGTAAAATTTTCAATCTAATTTAGGCTTTTCCAGATAAAAAAGGGTATTAAGGGGTTTTTAACCTGCTCTTAGATGTCTTTAAGAATTTTCGGTCAATTGGCCTGCTATGACTAGAAAAGGATAAGTTTTTTTGCTTATAAGTGAAAAGTTGAGTGTGCAAGTGCCAGTGCGAATTAATTCGATCTTGTGTGAAGAGAATAAAGAAACTAATTAAGATCGCCTGAAAAGTGAAATAATTGAATAGTGAATATTCATATATCTAAAATATAACAACAGTAATTACAAAATATACATATCTTTTGAATTTGTCACGTGGATTATCCTTCTTTTTCAATTTAACCAGTTTTTTTTAGAAAATGGTCCGAAAGTCGGATTTGACATCGGGGCATAAGCAACAAATTGCAGTTCTTTTGAAAGACAAGAACCTGAGCTGTGCATACGTCGCAAAAACATTTTAGCGGTAACTTCAAACAATCGCCAAAATTGTCGCCGAGATAGCAAAATCGTCCAAACGGTTCTCTGGAAGAGAAATGCTTCAAGTCGGATGATTTTAAGAGAGGTTCAGGAATCTGGAGTAGATATATCGGAAAGAACGTTACGGCTTATATGAAAATGGACATGTTTGCAGACGAACAGCAAAAAAGCCAAAACTGACACCGTGTATGCGAAATCGGCGGAAACTTTGGGCAGAACTTCACAGAGACTTCGACGCGGAATATTGGATAAAAGTAAGTTGAAAAAACATTTTTTCTTTTGCCAAATAGTAGTAAAAAGATGTGAATATTTACAGTTTTTTGTGGTTTTGTTTTTTTTTGTTACAAATCATCTTCAGCGATGAATACCGATTGGAAGCGGTCACAAAAACAGCAAATTTTATTCGCAGAAGAGCGGAACATCGATATTCTGAAGATTGTGTGCTTTCAAGGGTCAAACACCAAACCCATACGTGGACGTGCAGTTTTATGGCACCTTTGAACAACCGATTTTTTCTATAAGGAATTTTAGCAGAGAGAAGCTCAATCGAAGGTTTGCCGGGGAGCAGTGGCGTAACTAGGGTATGACAAGCAGGGCATGTGCCATGGGCGCCACTCTAGGGGGGCGCAAAGTGACACCTCAAATTTGTATATTCAATATATATTCAAGCACGGTTTTGAATTTCATCATGAATGAATAATCTGTATACTCGCCAGCGAGAAAAACTGGAACGTATACTGTACGCGCCTCTCTACGTTGTTTAAAGTCAAAGCTGGTTTAGCTGATGACTGCCGGTGACTCGAAAAACTCCGAACAGCGTGGAGGGCCGCGATCGTGTCGGAGAAAGCAGTATGTGCGATCGAGAAAAAACACCGAGGTGGGAAGCGAAGGACTGCCCCCGTTCTGGACATTTCACGTCTTTGCATGCAACTTACTTGCTACGTCACGGCAATTCTGGTGTAAACGTAACCTTCGCTCAGTGTTTTTCATCCTCTTTTTCTCAATACAGTGAAATATTGTTGAATAGTTTAATTGTTTGTTACATAGAGATAAAAATTTCTGTAAGGAGCCACCATATCGGTAGGTATTCATTTTTACCGCAGATTATATTTTTATTTGTTATAGATATCCATGGTCACTAATTTTTGAAAATTCATTATCGAAATTGCATTGTGATGCCCAGCAACTAAACAACCGAATTTTGAAGTAATATATAATTTAGTGATTTTGCTGGGATTTTTGAATAAAGTACTAATCCGCATTGACCACGTTCAAAAGAGGCTGCAAGAACCCACGATGAACTTTCACGGTGCTGCTGAAGACTTGAAGGCTCTCCAAAATTATTTCGACAATGAAAGAAGAAGGTATAATTTTATGGATTCAAACATGGGACCTTGCAATTGAAAGACGCCGAAGAAGAATACAAAATATGGATGGTGAGATTTCGATTGATACAGGTTTGAGTGCCATCGAAGAAATGAAAAGGGTCTTGAAAGAAACAATTGATCGATTATTTGAAGAATTGAACGGAAGATTCGAACGGTTGAATGAAATCGATGAAAAATTTGGATTCCTTCTCGATGTCAAAGGTCTTACTTAGCAGGAAAAAGAATACGATCTCAAAAACAAACAAAAAATGCAACGAGTTAGGTCAATTCTACGTGAGTGTTATTGATGGAAATGAACTTTACGAAGAAATTCTTGACTGCAGGATAAGTCCAGAAACACTCCTCGAATTCATTGTTCAGTTCGGAGATGAAAGCGTGTTCCCGAGTCTCTGCGTCGCAATTAAAATTCTACTGACAGTAGCAGTTCCCATTGTTATCTGCGAGAGATCCTTCAAGAGAGCTTCATTTAAAAACTACAATGGGTGAAGAAAGGTTGTGCGATTTGACGTTATTAAGTGTAGAAAGGGATGAAACTGAAAAAACTGATTTCGATGATATTATCAATGAATCAACTGTAATTTTTGCTCAGCTTCGAGAGCAGTAACAAGTTGGTTGAAGAAATATTATTGTAATGATGCGAGGTCTTTCAATAAATAATTTAAATCTAACCTTAAACGTGTTACGCAATTATTGAAAACCAACATCCCGAAATAATAAATTATCTTGAAAATGCAAATTTAATTTCCATTCTTTAGCATTATGATAGTGAAACAAACTACGAGGTACTTCTCATTAAATTATTATACAATTTTTTTTAATTCGTAAGGATTAAAAGCGAGTTCTACAGATTAAATACAACACATTCATAGCTTTACAGAAAAAAGAGGAAAGGGGGCGGGGACGCGATTTTTTCGCTGCCATGGGTGCTACGTCCTCTAGGTGCGCCACTGCCAGGGAGTGACCGCTGAAAGAAAAAAGTTGTCTATCACTTCAACTATGCACAGCGTGGGAGTTGAACCTGTGGCTGCACGTTATGTGTCATACTTGTATATATAAGGGTATATATAAGGATATATGTGTAGAGGTACAGAGGCGCGTATGTATGCACTGGCTGGCACAGCGCCTCAATGTCACTGAAAGTCGCACTCACGTGCGCTTAAGACGCGACCAACTCCGAGGCGTTCGATTCTACTGCTGTCAGTTTGCGTCAACCAACCATTCGAGCACGCAATATAAAATAACACACACGCACTCAAGCTGACATACCAACAGTACATATATATGCACGTACTTTTTCCAATAATGCCGTTATGTGGCTACAGAGGGAGCAGAAATCACTGAGAATATAAAACCAAAACAAGTAAAGCATTGAATAACACTGATACCTATGATACACTTACACACACACACACACAAGCATAACCATAAATTAATCCGCTTAAAGGCATAAGACACACTCACGTCACGCGCCAGTGGAAATACACATTGAGATGTGGGCTGTCATGGCGTAAAAGCCAAAAAAGCCAAAAAAGCACCGCTGTCAAATGTTGCTGTGATTATAGATGTTGCGGATATGAATGTGCGAGTACGAGTTCTTATGCGAGCGCACGAGTGCTTATGCACTGATTTCTCAATACACTCTTCTGTAAGCTAACCTTTGCACTCCTCGTTCTTTGCATTTCTGCTGCTCAGAAGTGCCAAGCAGCCAATGCATTTCATTGCCAACTGTGAGCTCCCAGACGAGAATAAATAGTGTGACAACAGTTGCCGCAGTGCTAACTTGTAGAAATGTGAGCAGTGAGTGGGTGCCATGCGTTACAGTGCTCATGAATAAAGAAGTGAAACGAACGCTAGAAAGTGGCATACATTTGGTATGCAATACGAGCTTCACATTTCACCTTGATGAAAGAGTGCCCGCAATGTATTCAGAAAATTCAAAATGCAAGTTTATGGTCTTCCGCAAAAGTGATATTATCGCCTTCAAAGTACTGCCCATCAACTGCAATGTACTTATGCCAGCGTTTGATCCAGCTCACGAAACATTTCTGGAACTCTATTTTCGGTGTAGCCATCACAGCTGTCTTCGATTTCTTAATTACTTCCTTTCGGCTGTTAAAATGCCTTCTCCGTAGTGGTTGTTTGATTCGCTTAGACAGAAACAAACCGCAGAGAGATATATTAGCTGAATTCAATGGCTTTTTATTCGTTTTCGTTTCGTTCTTGGTCAAAAATGCACGGCACTGTGCGATCGTGCGTTATCAAGCTGCAAAATCCACGATTTATTTTCTCACAAATCCTTTCGTTTTTGGGGAATTGTTTTACGTAAAGTTGGTCCAGCAACACAGGAGGTTATGAATCTCTAAGGCACTGGAACATGCTGAAAATATTTAGCTTTCTCTCAGCAGGATATGCCGTTGTACTCTGACTGTAGCTCCCGAGAGCAATTTTGACATAATAATCCCAAACAGGGAAGAGTTGATTGGTTACAATTGCATTTTCTATGGCAGTGTACAAAAGATTTCGCTTTCGATTACTTGTATCGATTACTTTTTCGATTTATCGATCACTGTTGTGCCTTGTAGAATAAAGCCACAGTGAAAGCCGGGCAATTACAGTTCTGAGCAGTGCCACTTTTAATTCTAGAGTTGGGCGGGACTGACATCGATTACTGCATGAGATGAGCGAATGTACTCCATCTCACTTGGGTGCCGCACATAAAGGAAAGCTAAGTGGCAGCTGAACTTGCAAAGCATTGGTTTGCAGTACACCACTCACAAATTGTTACTGAGGGAATTTTCTAATAGACGAACTGATGGAGGACGGGAATAAGGCACAATTCGCGTTTTTCAGGATAAACATTTTCATTTAGGCGCGCAAAATTTTTTTTCTATTCGATCCGCAAATTTGATTTTTTTTTTAAATGCTCACAAATTAAAAAAACAGATTGTTCTTGGGGAAAATCGATGATGTATATGGCACAATTTCTGTGCAATAAAAAATTAGTGATTAAACTACTTACTAAAAACTATTACTGCTCAAAAAAAAAAATCAGCCTTCACAATCAGCGACCTTGACTTCAGAAAGATTTTCCGGTACATTTTCCTAAAAGAGCCAAATGGGGGAAAGGAGAGGTGATTGTTCGATTCGACATTGAAATCTACATTGACGGTTCTAAGATGAACTGTAGTGTGGGAGATGCCAACTTATCCAAACCAATTCGAATTCCTTACTATGCCAACGTCTACCAGGCAGAACTATTAGCAACTAGAGAAGCATCCAAATCACTAGAACACTAAAATTTCCATTTCATCCAAACTAGTTTTATAGTTTAGAGAAGAATTAGAATTACTTAGGCGTTGGCTTCAAATTACCCTGCATGGTTTTCCGGCCGTAGGAATATAGAGAGTAATGAGGCACCAGATGGGCTAACAAGAAAAGGCTCGGCACTAGACATAACATAGGCGGTGACATCCATTGCTTCCCACTACTATGTTTTAGCCGAAAAAAGGTGGAAAGAATTAACTACATGTGCCACAACAAGAAAAACGTGGCCGCCGTGCAACACCAGAAAACGAATTACGTAACGGGATGCTTTCGCCCAATATTTCAAGTATCAGTGCAACCCTTACAGGTCACTGGAAGTTGGGGGATCATACAGCCAGACTTAACCTTCCTTTCAAACCCATCTGCAGAAGTTGTCAGACAGAGGGGATGAAAGGAAGTCTTGTCCACAATTTATGCGAATGTCCCGGTCTAGCCAGAGAAAGACTTCGCGCTTCCGGTAAGCTTTTCCTACAGCAAATGAATGAAATCTCAGACAAAGAGATAAAGAAATAAAAGGTTTGCTGCTATACTGGAATCTCATTAAATGGATCTGACTCAAACAAGACAAATAACAAAAAAAAAAAAAAAACTACAACAACAAGACATCAGACGAGAACAGTGGTAGTCAACCGGTTCTAGTTGCTAATTAGGACTATTTCTGTAGAAATACTTAAACACTTCAACAACTACCACCACAAAAGAAAGGTTTTTTTTTGAAAATAAATATTTTTGGTAATATACAGGGTGACAAAAAATAAGTGTTTACAACATTTTTTAATGAAAAAAATTTATCGTTGATAGTAGATCAAAACGAATTGTGAAATTTTAATAGACAATGTTTGAGTAGCATTACCATATATTCAGCCAGTTTCGAAGTGGCCACCTTTAGCACGAATACACAAGCTCAAACGTTTCAAAAAATGTTGGGCTAAAGGCCGTAGTTCGTCTACCGTTATGCGATCCCACTCTCGACGCAACGCTTGCTTCAGGGACCCCAAAGTTTTGTGGCGTTTTGCACAGGCTCTTGCTTCCAAAATCAACCATACGCTGTAATCTAGCGGATTCATATCCGGTGAGTAGGGTCGCCATTCGTGGGAAGTAATGAAAGAGGGGAAATTGGCTTTGCACCACTCTTGGGCGCAAATTCCACCCCATACCATGACAGATCGTGGATTTTGACGATGTTCAGTAATGGACGAAGGTCCAGGGGCTTCTGTAAACCAATTTCTGAAAAAAAAAACTTTTTTTTGTACTTCAGAACACACACAACAATCACAAAATAAGAGCATTCGCTAAAAAAAATTTGACATTCATCTAATTGCACAGAGAGGTTTGTATATGGTTATTTTTTGTCACCCTGTAAAAACCTAACGTTTTCCTAAAATTGTTTATGATTAATAGTGTTTAGTAGGAAATTTCCTGAAAATCTTTAATTACAAATTTCTAGCAAAATGGAAAAAAATCAATTATTGAACGCAGTAATTTAGCACACCAAGTATCACAAAATCACAAAATTTAATAAACATCTGTTATCCAAGAATTAAGTTTTTTATGAAATTTGCCCCATACAAAATAAACGTTTGAAAAGCCTTTGAAAGATTGACACAAATTTAAAAAAGTTTTTCCGTAGTATTGCACGCTTTCCCATTCCACAATTTTTTCAAAAGTCTTTCTTGTTAAGCGATTACGTGCTCTCGTGTTTTTTGCATACCAAATCAGAAATATATCAGTAAACAGGCAAAATGAAGCAAGAAAAGTGAACTCGATTGCATCCCAGCTCGTTAATGACCTCAAGACTAGCCATTGCAATCTACTTTCACTAGACAAATGAGAAGCTTTCGTAAAACTAAACAACTAAATGCAAAAACGACATGCACATTCAATGCGCAGCAGATGATAGCATTCCAGCTACGCGAAACACAGAAGGAAAATAAATTAATTACAACATTCAACAAGGAAATGCACAATTACAAGCGTCACTGACCTCTGGGGAGCCGAGTTGGACAATCACGTGCACCTTTTTACCCTTACACTTGAAAAACAGTTTAAAGCACAAAGCAAAAGCAGGAAATGAGACACGAAGCGAAAGGAAAACTCAAAGTGAAAGTCGAGACTGAAATGTTAACAGGTTAAGCAGATATACACATACATACACACATAAGCAGAGAATACACCGCCAAAGCTCTGTTGATTGAGCGTCAGCGACTGAAAATTGGTCGCCAATGGCAGCAGCCAAGTGGTTTGGATGTAACGAAAAAACGGATAAAGGAAAAGGATCAAAGGGAGATTTCAAAAAAGAAAAAATTTGGAAAAATATCAAAGAGTGAAGGCTGTAAGTATGTGTGAGTGTATGCGTTGAGATGCTTACTTCGTAACATTGGTTTTTACTTCAGTAGCGAGAAAAGGTAAAAAGAACTCAAAATCGAGCTCTGCCATCAAGCGTGGTGACTTTGAAAAATTACAGTCAATTATGTTTGCAATAACTGCGATAAGTGTTTCTTTTACGATTTAGCTGCAATTCAACGAAGTTCTATTTATCAATACTGGCATAGGCTGATTTTTTATTTTTTATGTTTTTCTCTTGGCTTCTAGCCACTGTGCAAGTAGTAGAAGTGCAAACAGCATTTCATACTTTTAGTGCAGTATTCTCATAACACTATTCATACCACTCAGTAGTTGGCATCTTAAATTTCAAATATTCAATCAATATCCGTGAAATATTTTAGTATTTAATTTTTTTCATTTATATCTCATTTTCTTTGCTTTCAAAACACCTTCTGTTGCTCGATGTCCCACCTTGCTGAGTATATGAAAATATTTATACTTTATTACTTCGAACGAATGAATGTACGAGTACTTGCACACACACATATACGCAGCATGTGGCTTACGCAGCAAATGAAAATATGAGGCAGAGTAAAATATTTTTCCAAATTTCCTACGGACATATTAACCAGCGAAGCAGTGGTAGGTTAGTTTAGCCAGGGTGCTTCTCTAAGGCAAGACATTCGGTGAACCTAAGGCTCGTTGTGATACCTACATTTGATTTCTATCCCCTAACTAAGTTAGATTCGAACTTAGATCTTTTTAAGAAGGTAACTCGTCCCTCCAGTGAGAAATTTGCAGAATTTCCCAAGTCTTGAAAGAAATAATCGCCAAGATTTTTTCCGCGGCTTCTTTGAAGTACAGGATTTTCACAGAGAATGTGTTGTACCGACTCAATTTCTTCTTCATCTCCACAATTCCTAAAGAAGTGATTGTGAGGTACACCTATTTTACTGGCTAGGGTACCAATAGTGCAGTAACCCGTTATAACACCTATGAGGTCGCTGCCTGTTGCATCCAAGTAGGCAATTTGTCCTTTTAAGAGTCGGTTTTGGTCAGAGTGCTTTGGAGACTCTGCTGCTCGTATTCAGAGGCCAAGAGCAATAGCAGTGTACAGTTCGAGTCAATAGCAGTGCATAGTTCGTTTAGAGGAATACTGAAGGTCAAGCTTAGAGGCTTCCTTGCACAGTCATTTGCTCTTTCATTTCCCTCCACTCCAGAGTGGCTGGAGGCTTAACAAATTGGAATGTTGTATTGCTGGATAAGCGAGGGCGATCTTATTTTACACATCTTGAGTTGATGCGCGCTGAGGCCAGTGCTGTGATCGCTGCTTAACTATCCACAAAAATGGTAAGGTTTGTCGGAGGTAACTCCATTAGTTCATTTTGCTGCTTTGCCTTTAGCGTAGATCACAGGTTGGAAGACCCTACACGAGTCTGGGAGTCTAAGTGAGCAATTTTATGATAATTGTTCCGAGTAAGCTCCTCACTCCTCGTCAGTATAAGTATGGTGATCACTATCATCTGATATGACTCTGGTCTGCTAATCCTTTCTGCCGGTTATTCGTATTTTAAACTCTCTTTCGCCTTGAAAGTGTTCCACAGATAGTAGAATTGATGCATGACCGTCCATATCTTCTTTTAGTTTTCCTGCTGCTTTAATCCTGGAAGCAAATTTGGCCACTATCCCTTTAACTTGTATATGAATGGATGGAATTTGTAGCATCACTTCCAGAGTCGCCCAAGGCGGCGATCGGAGTACACCAGTTATTCCTACACAAGCTAATCGTTGTACTTTTATGGAGTTCTTTAGGTAGCATTGTCTCTGCACCGCCTCCTACCAGACGAAAGCTCTATAAGTTAAAATGGGTCTGATGATCACATCGTACACGTAGTGGCTTACATACAGTTTCAATTTATTTCAATTTCAATTTATTTGATTTGTTTTGTACATAGTAAGACAGAGTCTTGTGGTAGTACATCTTCTTATAATTCTAGAATACGAGGATGGTATACATAGAAATGCTACTTAGATTTAAAACTATATTAACTATTAAACTTATAGACTAAAACTTAGAGTAGTAAGGGAGAAGAAGAGAAAGATGGTGGGAATGGGAGAAGGAAAGGGGTATTAAAGGTTAGAAGTAGTTAGAAACTGCAGTTTTAAAACACCTTGCTTGTTTTATAAGCTTTATTGTAGTTGGTATAGAATTCCATAGTTTAATGGCACTGACAAAGAACATGCGTTCTGATTCCAAGTAAGTGTAAGTCGGAATAATTAGATTCAATGTTCGGGTGCACTGGCATTGTTTAATGTTTTTATACAGGTACAATGGTTTTTGTGTGTATATTAGTTTATGCAGGAACAAAACAGAGCGTATTTTGAGATACGAGTCGAGGTTATGATCGAGAATCTGTTTTGAGTAGATAGATATATGGTCATATTTCCGTTTTTCAAACACGAAACGCGCTGCATTATTTAAAACGATTTGCAATTTTTGTTTCGAATTATTATCAAGCCTGCAATATACTAATTCAGCGTATGATACATGAGGAACAATGAGTGATCTAACAAGTTTTAATTTAGTTTGCCGTGGCAGTAAGTAGGCAGTACAATATAGCTTTCTAAGAATATTATATACCTTGTTTACAACAAAGTTTACATGGTCAACGCATGATAATCTTGAATTTATTCTGAAACCCAGGTTAGTTACTATGTCATCAAAGTTAATATTTACTTCATTAAGTAATATTGGCGGCAAAGAGTTAAGATCATACTTTGAATGAGAAACAGCAATCGCCTTTGTCTTTGACTCATTTAATTTCAAGTTGTTAGATTTGGACCAGTTAGAAATACGAATAAGGTCTTCATTAAGCCTTGCTATCAAATCTTCAATAAGACCTATTGGCCTTGACAGGTAGATCTGGGTGTCATCAGCATAGAGATGAATCGACGAATTTTGGCAACACTCAACAATATCATTAATGAAAATGCAAAATAAAATTGGACCTAAAATAGAGCCCTGCGGCACACCTGACGTAATTGGTTTTAGACTTGAGTAGTAGGTAGGTAGGTAGGGTGGTTGTCGTAAGACACACTTAGACCTTCGGCAGGTCCATTGTGATACCACTGGAGCTTATCCTTACTCTACGTGTTCCCTTTCAAACCATCCGGTTGCTTTAATAAACGAGCAGAGCTTCGTTAGTTTTAGATGGGCTATATCCGCTACATCGGTTAGAAATGCTGTATCGAGGGTGCGCAGCCTTCTCCTAGCTAGGCTTTCACACTCACATAAAAGGTGTCTGACTGTTTCCTCTTCTTCTGCATTTAGACAGCTTCTACAGAAATCGAAGTAAGGTGGTCCTAACCTTCTAGCGTGGCTGCCTATTAAACAATGACCTGTTAATACACCTATCATTTTTCTTATAGATTCCCTGTTGAATCTTAGCAAGATCTTCGATCGACCGCTGTTCCAGTTCGGCCATGTCTGTCTGCTTAGTTCGCATGTTGTGAGGTTTTGCCAGATTGTATTTACCTTTTTGATGGTTTCCCTGTCTATAAGTAATTTACAAGTGGCTATAGGCATGGGTATCAGCGCCTTATCCGGTTCGAGATCGAGCGTTGTACCGGCTCTTGCAAGTTCATCCGCCTTACAATTTCCTGGAATGTCCCTGTGGCCTGGTACCCAGATAAGGTGCACCTTGTAGCACTTAGATACGTCATCTAGTAGTTTAAAACATTCTATAACTGTTTTTGACGAGTGCGTTTTTGATTCCAGCGCTTTTATTGCTGCTTGACTGTCTTAGTAAATGAAGATTTCATTTGTGGATAATACTCTCGTTTTTATTTCTTTAAGCCCCTCTTTTATGGCAGTGACTTCCGCCTGAAATACACTGCAATGATCAGGTAAGCGGAATGATTGGCATACTCCGAGTTTGTCGGAGTAGACCCCTCCACCTACTTTGTTATCCAGTTTTGAGCCATCTGTGTAGATGTTTAATTCATTTATCTTAACAATGAGCCCGTTATCCCATTCCTCTTTGGAAGGAAATACTGTGACGAAGGATTTATACAAATTGATGTCCTTGGTCCTACAGAAATCCGTTGTGTTGGGAATGCAGGGGAATTGTTCTAAAATTGAGGAGTGTCCTCTTTGGTTTGTTCTGAGTAGACCGATTTCTCTTAGTCTGAGAGTTGCTTTGGCAGCTGTTTGCTTACCGTACTGCTTTATTGGTAAAATGATAAGCATAATATTTAGTGCATCTGTGTGTGTGGTTCTGAGGGCCCCGCAGATGCAAAGACTGGCCATTCTTCGTACGTGTGCCATGGTTCTTTTAATGTACAATTTATCTAAAGCTGGCCACCATACTAATATGCCGTATGTTAGGATAGGTCTGACAATTGCCGTGTAAAGCCAGTATACGATAGATGGGGAGAGACCCCAACTTAGTCCTATCAGCTGTTTACAAGAGTATAGTGCTATTGTCGCCCTTTTTACTTGAGTAGTTACCACCACATTTAACTTGTTGTAGCCGATTCGAAAGGTAACTTTTTATTAGTTGCAGAGAAAATGCTCCAAACTTATAGTGATAGCACAATTTTTGCAGTAAAATGTTGTGATCAATAGTATCTAATGCTTTTGAAAAATCGAGTAATACTAGCACTGTTAGGTAGTTTTTATCATAAGCAGAGCGAACATCTTCAAAAATTTTAAGCATAGCTGTGGAGCAACTATGCAGACTTCTGAAACCCGACTGGAAATTACTCAGCAGATTATTCTTGTCCAAGTAGCAGGTAATTTGTCGCGCCAAAAATTTTTCAAATACTTTCGATAGGGCAGGTAAAATGCTTATTGGTCTGAAATGCTGAGGAGCGGTAGGACATTTTGTTTTTGGCACAGGTATTATATTTGCTATCTTCCAAAGATATGGAAATGTAGATGAGGTGATTGAAAAGTTAATTATGTGCGTAAGTGGTGGTACTACAAATGGTAGAATAATTTTAAGAAATTTAAGGCAAATGCCGTCGGTCCCTATAGCATTAGATTTGACAGTATGTACACACTGTATCAGATTCATCTCTGTTGCAGACACAAATTCAAACTCACCGTCATCAACATGCACTCGTAGAGGAACTTTTACAGATATGTCGAGTGGAGTCCTGTTAGATGCTAGAAAGTGTCTCTCTCCTGAGACACCTAAGGTTTTAAGGTTTTTCCATAGGACTTTCGGAGGTAAACTATCATTGAGCTTCCATTGTAGATATGCCCTTTTGGCATCTCTAGTGATTGCAGTTACTTTATTTCTTGCTACACAATATTTTTGCCACGAGTGAGTGTTTCTATCATTTTTCCATTTCTTATATGCTTTACTACGCTCTCTAATTAAAGACAATATCTCACGCGTAAACCATAAACCGTTTCAGACCATATTTTCTTGCCATCTGTTCTCTTACAGATCAAGAGGGCACTACAAGCTTTCTTAATCCTTTCCACGGTGTTTCTTTTCCAATAGAGTTTTGGGCCCAGAATTATGACAATACACTTGGCTTCGTTTGATAGGATCAGTGTTACTCAATCAATAGACGGTAACTGAAAACTCGGTGTTTAATATCTTCTGGTGAAAAGAACAAGTTAGACTTAAAAAGCTCCCTTAACGCTAATTGCATGAGCCTGATCGTAGTCGAGAGAAACTTCCCTGTCATCAGGTCGACTACATCGTCCGCATAGCAACTATCTTCATCCTTTTCTTTTCTTGTAATAAACAATTCATTTAAGACACAGTAACGGCGAGGTAATAAAAGTCATGGGTCATGAAACCCTATCCAACTGTTTCTCTCTAACCTCTTCTCTCTTGGCCGTAGGTGCACTAGACAATGTTGCCTGAGTACCTGGAAAAGTTTTCGGCTATCCAAGTTTCGATTCTAATCCATTTCATCCCAAATGGTATATTCAATGTCATGCAAAAATAGTAATATACATTTATTCGTCAGTATAAAGGGTGTTTTTTTTAGAGGTTAGGTTTTCAAGATGAAATAAAACGTATATAATTTAATGTTATGACAAAGAATTTAGCTTTATTATAAAGATAAGGGTTTGCCATTATGTTTTAAAAATGATTTTGGGCAAGTGGCCGCCGCGGCTGGCTCGAATAAATTCCAGCCAATTTTCGACCACTTTTTGCAGCAATTGGGGCCGTATGTCAGCAATAACGCGCCGAATATTCTCTTCCAAGACATCAATCGTCTCGGGCTTATCTGCGTAGACAAGCGACTTCACATAGCCCCACAAGAAATAGTCCAGCGGTGTTATATCGCACGATCTTGGAGGCCACGCCACAGGTCCACGGCACAAGATAATGCGCTCACCAAAAGTTTCCTTCAATAAATCGATTGTTGCGTTGGCTGTATGGCATGTAGCGCCGTCTTGTTGGAACCAAAGGTCGCCCATATCAACATCGTCCAATTCAGGCACGAAAAAGTCATTAATCATGTCTCTATAGCGCTCTCCATTGACTGTAACATTATGGCCGGCTTCATTTTTAAAGAAATATGGGCCAATGATTCCCTCTGCCCATAGAGCACACCAAACAGTGACTTTTTGAGGATGTAACGGCGTCTCAGCAATGGCTTGTGGATTATGTTCACTCCAAATGCGACAATTTTGCTTATTGACATACCCATTCAACCAAAAGTGAGCTTCATCGCTGAACAAAATTTTCTTCGATGCGTCGCGCGAACCGAACCATTATTTTCGTAATAAATTTGCACGATTTGCAAACGTTGTTCAGGTGTAAGTCTATTCATTATGAAATGGCAAACCAAACTGAGCATAAATCAAGTGACAGCTGTCAAAAAGACCGTCTACGAAAAAAGTAGTGCCAACTTGAAAACCTAACCTGTAAAAAAAACACCCTTTATTTAAAGAGATGCCACCTGACTCACCTCGGAGGTGGTTCAGATTTACATTTACATTTTTTATTACTCGAACGCCAGAAGTCGAAAGTCGTAGCCATACAAACGATAAGGAATGCTAAGTATGCTGATCTGCAGACGGAGCTACTTCAACTTAACGAAACTTTTCCTACAAGTTATTTCGGCCATTTCTACCGGATGTAGATCAAACAACACTTCTCATCAGCCTAAAAAGCCCAAAATTTGGTAGATTCATGAATCACATGTTATAGTAGCTAACAATGTTTCTAAATAAAGCTTCAAAGTTTCATGAAAAATGCCCGAAATATATTATTCTCACCCAACATAAATAATCGGGCGTAAACACATTTAAACTTTTAAAGGCCAAGCGCCCTTCGCTATACTAACATCAAATTTTCTATGCAACGTTAACTAACTTTTTTCCAAAAATGCTTACCAGGAATGCAGTGAGTAGCAGTGAAGATTCATGCGATTTCAATGCAGGCCATGCGTGATGCGGCGAAATTTTACACTTGTGGAAGTACTTGGCCAACTGTAAGAAATTCATGCACTAAGCTCTGATGTTTTTGTTTTAGCTAAAAAATTCTTCACAATGCGAACCCATTAGCTTATGAAAGTATTTCAAACATTCGATCTCATTAATCTCAAAGTGCAGCATAGCCTTGCTGCATACTTGTGGATGACATGGCGTATAAGTAATATCCTGTTGCGCGGCCATTTGTAGTCATTGCGATTTTTCTCCTGTTGCATCATTAATTTACTGCTGCAGTGGCTGGACGCTCACCACTTTTGTTACGTTTTCTCCACATTTTTTGATGCATAGTCACCTTTGCATGCAAGGGACAACCAGATGAATGTCGACAACTCATAAATTTAAATTGGCATCGAGTGAGGTGAGGAGGGCGGTGCGAAGGTTGTTCGCAATTTATCGGCTACAGCTGGACAAATGAGTGACATGTCGTTAAATATCAGCAACTACATTGACGCACAGCTTGTCCTTGTGTTGCAAATTTCTTACTCTCTACAAAGCGTTGTTGCCACTGGCTGTAGGATAATAAATTTATTTATGCTTCATTTCAACTCACTTACAGTTGCAGAGACGGATGAAGCTAATGAACCGCCTGCATCATAGCTAAAAAAGTTTGTGAGTGATGGCGAGTTGTGGATGGTATATTTTGTGCCCGCCGGGTGTGTTTGTGCGTGGCATACCGGATGTAGAGCTTCAGTTGGATATCGGCTTACATCCTATTCCACATTTCTGCAATTCTACAAAAGCTTTTCATTAAAATGCATTGCCATTCGGGTTATAATTAACTCTAAAGCTTTGCATAAGAGCTACAAACCACAATTGTTAGGAGAAAATTTACCGAAAAACCCACAAAGTTGCATTCGCAGTATTCGTCATTATTATTATACCTTTTCAATAAGTCTTGGAAAGTGGAAATTGTAAACGAATTGCATGCTTGGCCTTTTCTTTTGTCAAGTTGCATACCACACCAGAGACAAGTACCAATTTTTCCTTGTTTATCGCTTTTAGTAATAAAAATATCCACAATGCGACCATTTACGTTTGCTCAGCTTACGGCACGGTCGTAAAATGCTATCTGAAGAAGCGCTTGGTCAGCGCACTTGCAATGAAGTCTGGGTGTTTTTGTGGCTAGCAGAGATTTTTTCTCAGCAAGTCTGCTTAATGGCAAAAATAACTTTCACTGAAGTGGCCTTTTGCTTCAACAAGTAACACTGCATGTGCAAGTCTACGTGCCACTGATTTGCAGGGGAATTTTTTTTCTATTATTTGCTATAAACTTCGCCACCCAATCTCTTTATGAGAGCGAATTTCACTTTCAGCGGTGACAACTGCGTGCGTTGTCCGGAAGCAACAAAATTATTATCAATTACCAAATGTAGATGTTTCGATTCCTAACTTACTAATCGGCATACTTTTCATGAAACTCTAAAAATCTATTATTTTTGAATTTGGTGATGATTAAATATTATATAAAATAATTATTTATTAACGAACAAACAGGATGTCTACAGTCTTTAGGTAGATACATACAAACAAAGTCGTTATGAAAAGTGTCTTATAAGTAACTTATTAAAAGCAGACTTAGAGTAAGAAAACTCGAAGTCGGACAATTTATTGGGTCTGCACAAAGGTCAAAGACAAAACACATCGAAACAGAACACGCCTGGATTCTAGAGACATGAGATTTATTAGCAACGAGGGCGATAGGACGGAATGGGATCAACGAAATTTATCGAGTGCAAGCAAAAGCGCAAAAACCTCTCTGAACAGACTCAATGAAAAGAAATGTAACTGAATAATATAGTCAGCCTCGGTAGTCTAGCGTAAGTGCACTAGCCTGCCATCCCAGATGTTGGGGTTCGAATCCCATGTAAAGCACGGTTCTCGCAGTTTTCCAAATTTACCTTCTTTCCTGTTTCTAAAACTAAAAACCTCATTCCTCAAACCCAAAAACTTATCCTTTCCATCCTTACTTCCACACAATAGTCAGGGCATTATTGACTTTGTGGCTGCTAAAACAAAGAAAAACACATAGTTACACATTGCATCAGTGGCGCCAGTAAGAGGAAGCGGACAACCGCGGTAATAGTGCAGACACACCAAATTAAGCGAAGTCCTCACCCATCTGTGTGATCCTTCTGCCCCAAAAATGTGAGACACAGATGGCGCTTCAAGCAGTAAGAAGGCGTTATTCCTAAGCAACGACAGGTGGGCATTCCCACTACTAAGGCTAATCACCTACCCTGTCAGAAATCAAAAAAGATTAACGAAACCAACGCAACGCAAGTTGTCGCGGCCCAATGCTCCCGAATGTAGTAAACAAGGAGAAAAGTTTATATTATAGACTGCTTGAAATGGTCTCCAAACGAATGCCGTGTATTTTAACTTGGACCGAACAAGGATCGAGTGCAACAATTTGGGAGTGTAGGGATCAGAAAACGAAGAACTTTTTCGACAAATAATATCCAACATTGAGAATGATTTGGAAGCAATATAATTTACAAGGTTATTCAGTAAATTTTGTGGTTCGATACGAGAAGGCGTTGCTACTAGCCTAAATTTTTTTGTTATGTTGGTAGACTCTTCATCTGAACGTATGTGAAGTTTCATTTTAATCTGGAAATTTCTTCTTTTCAAGCCATTTAGTATCGACGTGTCTCAATATTTTCTACGATGGGAAAAATCAAACGTGGTGCAGTGATTGGAAAGATGGGTTGCTGAATTTAAACGTAGTCGTAGAAGAAGATTCAGGTCAAGGACGTCCAAAAACAGCAACAAAATCAGAAATCGTAGAAAAAATATAGGATATCGTACTGGAAAAATGTCGAGAGACTGATAAAGATTTGATAGAAGCCCTAGGCATCTTAATTAGTAGTGTAATATAGTGTGATATTTTTTGATATTTAGTGATTTATTTTGACTGAAGTGCTGGATTTCAGAAAGCTGTGGGCACATTGAGTGCCGCATTCGCTAACAATGGAACAAAAACACATTCGAATGCGACTTTCACAGCAACATTTAGAGCATTTTCAGAAGGATAAAGTGAACCGATTCATCACTATGAATGACTAAAGAGTGGTTAGAACCTGATTTCTCGGCTCTGAAGCGAGTTCGTGTCCAGAAATCGGCCAAGAAGGTGTTAGCATAGCTTTTTTAGGATGCGAAAAGAATTTTGTTTGTGGACCACTTGCAAACTGGTAAAACAATAAACTCCCAATGTTATTGTTACCTTTTAGATCTGCTGAAGCAAAAATTCGTGAGAAAACATCCAGTTTGCAAAAGCAAAAAGATATTTTTCATTAGGACAAAGCAAGAGCATTTTGACTAAAATCTATAAATTAAAGATCCAATTGTTGGAACATCCACAGTATTCACCAGATTTGGCTCCTAGCGACTTCCAACTGTTTCCAGACCTAAAAAAATGCATACGTGTAAAGCGTTTTTCATCAAATGATGAGGTCATAACAGCTGTGGTAGCCTATTGGTAGCCCTTTCATATTCCAGCTTCACGGATGGAATTCATAAATTGGTGTCTCGAAAGTGTATTGATGAGACTATTCTGAATAGTGAAATGTTTTTCTTATCGAACCGCAAAACTTTTTGAGGAACCTATTACGTGGCCTCGTGCATATTTTTTAACAAATTTACTTTGATGTTTTTTTGGGTGATTCTGTTGCGAGTTATGATGCTCAATGGAAAACCACTTTTTTTAATGTGCCTCCTGAGAGCTACTGTCACGCGCTGAATTTTCAATATTTTAGATTTTGGAAAATGTAGAAGATTTTCTTTCCAAATATTGCATTATTATACGGAAATTGATTGAATAACAAAATACTGCCTGCGTAGCATACCAACCCTATGTTACAGGTATGGTGAGAGAATTTTTCCAATTTGGCGACGAATAGGGTAGATATATCTTAAGGTTCTCTTTGACCCTATGATTCCTTCGACCGGGTTCGGGTTTGTTGAATAAAAAAAAGTGTCTGCCAATATTATTTTCCATACCTTAGATGAGGTACGAAAAACAAACAAAAGACAATTTTTAGTGACATATATACATAATATCAGGATATATCTAAACTAAAGAATCGTTACATCAATCATACTAATTCTCAATATAAAAAGGAAAATTCTTAAGTATGGACAAAACTCAAAAATTATATAGGATTATAAAGTTCAATAAATTCAGTGAATATTCAGGTTCAACACACGATTTCAGAAGTCATATTTTTGCATGCTACTATGTTAGTTTGCCATCAGGCTGCTCAGTGCTTAGCTGCCCATTGGCACTTCAAAACTAACTGCCGAATCCTGCCCTCCAACAATAATTAAAATAGGATAATGCTAAACTGCCGCTCAGCATATCCTGGTTGACAGAAGGCAGTGAAAAGTGATGCGCAAGTCAAAAGCAAAGGTCTGGAGAATCATAGTTCGAAAGTTTGATTGTGCTAAAAAACACTAAAGAGGCTGTCTACTTTTCTCAAATGCATGAGCAGTAATAAAGTACTTCAGTGTGCGTCTTTAAGTACCTACTGCTGGTGCCTGATGCCCGGCCTGCAACCTGGCTAGACCCAGCTCATAAATAAACTGCTTATTTTCAGAATAGAAAGAACGAAAGGCAAACTTCTAATCGCTTGCTCCATCAAACACTCAATCCAGCCTTCAACGGCACCAATCACACAGCAACCGTTTAGAGACTTATTAGAGTGGGTGTTTGTAGAAAAGCTACCCTATTAACCATGGGTGGGCAAGTTGGCAAAATAAACTTCATGCTTCACAAAATGACTAAGTGAGGTTTCTCCTAACTAACGTTTTTTACAATAAAGTTTCAGCTGCACTTTTGAGCGCAAAGTGCAAAATATTCGAGTGCGAAGCGTTTCATATAAGTCAGAGCAAATTTCTTTTGGTTGTATATTTTATGCTAGCAGTGAAGCCAAAATAATATAAAAGCGTGCACCCAGAAAATCAAAAGTGATAGGCAATAGTATTAAATACCCAAAGGCTGTCAAAGGTCACGTCACTAACATACCGAAATGTTTGACAACAATTTTGAAGCACCATGAAATTACGGAAATTACGGTGTCCCAATAACTTTTTTAAATTTCAGTTTCCATTTATTTTCACCTCAAATTCTCTGTTGCTCTTTAAACATTTGCAATGGTGCGCCCAAAAGCCTGCTCTACTTTTTCTAAAGTGTTTGCGGACTGCTTTATTCATGATGCAAAATGAAAAGAAACACTTTAGTGAAAAATGAAAACAACAAAAAAAAAAATAAAAAGATATATTCACAAATGAGCAGCATTAATGAAATTTGAGTAGCAGCACAGACGTGCGTGGCACATATTTTTAGCATTTTAGCATTTTTAGCTCTTAGCTGCTTCCTTTTGCTAATTTTGGACTATTACTGATACACTGTCAGCATTTAAAAGCATACCTGCAGGCGTTGGCTATGTGAGGTATGCGTCAAATTTGCGATCCTTTAGTAAAACAGAGCTCAAGCTACATATTTTGTCATACTATACTAGGCACCCATCGGCAATTTGATTTACTTTTGTTGCTACTGAATAATGTTTTCTAAATTTTGAATTCCTTTGGTGGTCTCTGTGACAATTCTGAATAAAATTTGTAGTCCTGTTGTACGCGATCATGCAAGGAAAAATGCTGACAGCAGACATGCGAAAGTTTAAAGAAGGATGCAGGTGACAGCATCGTTATATAAATTCTTTGCATCAGGCTTGCGTTGCTGAATTATTTACCTCTGTATTTGTTTGCTTGTTTACTTTGCATCTGTGATTAGCTTTCACTGAGTGGTGAATAAAGAGTGAACCCATTGAAGGAGTGAAAGGAGCGGCTAATTTCTATTATTTATTTTGTGAATGGTAAGAAGTGAGAATGAAAATGAATGTTCAAAAATGTTTCATATGTAAAACAGATTAACTTGTGTTATACAAATAAAATATGTTGCGGGGAAAGCCATCTACAAGGCAATTGATTATTCACCAGCTCTATTAAATGAGTTGAAAAATATTGGCAACTTTGAATATAAAAAGAAAAGTAGGAGCTAATTTATTTATTGGAAATAAAAAAATTTTATTTTATATTGGATTTTTTGGATGCTTTTTGAGATAATGTTCAGTAATAAAGAGTTGTGTAAATTGTGGCAGCTATAAAAATGTAAACAAGGCAGCAGATGAACTTCATATAAATCTGCCTTATTACCGCTAACTGATTCCGTGTAGATAATTGCGTGAAATTTTGTATGGTTGGTATTAAAGGACTCCTGATCACCTTTACAAATTTTCAGACCGATAGATCTTGCGGATGCACCAGGATAGACTGTTGCGAAAACGCAGCGCTGGTTGAAACGCTGTGATCTTATTCATAGAAATAATATAACTTACGGGGAGTTGTAGTTGGGTATTTTTTTGAATTTTCTTTATTAATATAGTTGTATTTTGTTAAGTTAACAATGTAATAGTTTTGCAATATTTAAAAAAAAACATTTTTTTTTCTTATTTCCTAAATCTGTATGGTATTCATCAAAACATTTTGGATGTAATCTCAAATTACATTTTTTACATTCATAAGCAGTTTGTGAGTGACACATAGCACATCTTTTACGTTTGTTGCCTGGAAGTTTCCATACGACATGATCACGAACATTTATGCGAGGTAAATGGACTGGTCTCTCTGCTTCTTCGATGTCTGATGAATCACTTATTTCATCAGAAACTTCTTCGCAATATAAAAGTAAAGATTCTGCAATTTTAGTTTTAAAAGAAATTTGAGACATATGGCGAGTTCCTTCTGCCTTACAAATCAGGCAATGAATTTTCCATGCGTTAACAGTGGTACTATTAACTGAATTAGTCCATAACGGCCACCACTATTTTTTTCCACGAATACCAACGCCATAGTTAGCTACGGCATTATCATGTAGGTCTACCCCTCCCATGTGTTGATTGTAGTCATGAATAAGTCTAGGTTGTTCAACAGATACTTTTTTCTTCTCGGCTTTGCACCAACGTTGTGAGACAGCCAGTGGGTCGACAGACTTGAAATTAGAAATGACTGTTACTTCTGCATTATCTTGCCAACGATCAACAAATAATTTATTATTTATCTCGGAGCAGTAGTCGTATTGGTGTTTTTTCAGTTTTTTTCCAGTGCTTAGCAATTTCTCTGGACCTCTAAGACGATTTGTTCTTACAGTTCCTGTTGCTCTGAAACTTTTTTCACTCCACAAACAAAACAAATAGTATGACGAAAAAAAATTATGAAAATATATGGCGTGGTTATCTGCATTTCGAACGTTTACTAACAATGATAGAACAACAGAAACGCCTAAGCCTACATTCTTGTCATACGGTACACTCGATCCTCCATATGGTGCTACTGCATATACATAACCGCTGTCTGAACAAAGAGCCCAATACTTGAAACCAAATCGAATTGGTTTGTTAGGAATAAACATTTTGCACGAATGTCGACCAAAATATGGTATCATTTGTTTATCAATTGACGGAAACGTTTCAAAAACTCCAAACTGCATGTACTTACGATTCAGTGCATCAATAAGTGGACGAACTTTAGCAAATCTGTCTGTGGCATCAATGCCATAATTGTCCATTAGATGAAATATTATTTTGATCAACTGGAAGTTATTACGTGATAAAGCTTGCTTTACTATAGGTATACCAAGTGTTTGCTGTGTACTCCAATAATGTTCAACGTGAGGTACTTTATGATAACCACTTAGTATCAAAATTCCAATGAAACGATATATCTGTTGTTTGCTAATATCCACTACGATATTATTTTGGTGAGCATACATATTTGTATTCACGACCAGCATTTCCATTATTTCTTCGTCGAAGAACTGCAGAAACAATTCAAATGGTGTTTTGCCACCTGAAAGAAAAATTTTATGAGCCAAAAATTATCATAGGAATAAAATATTCAGACTCACTCATAGAATCAACAATATTGCTTTTTAAAAATTCCACACCTGATTCGTCAGGGGGTCCAAATTTTAAATCAATTCGTTCGATTTTTTTCCAGTTTGGTGTACCGAAATCTTTTTCTGCTGTGTACCTAGTTGTTTTTGCAGAACAGGATGGTCCATCATCAGGTATTCCAACTAAGCATGACGGCGGCGACGCAAAATCTTCCACATCTGTTCATGTTCGACCTCCAACTCTCCACAAACATCCGTCATAGCTGGTACCTCTGTTATCATCTCATTATCGTCAATAAGTTCTTCGTCACCTACAGCATCAACATCTGCTGGTGGAATACATATATACGACAGACGTTACAATATTTTTTTCGAAATAGGCTTAACAATTTCCATTCGTTTAGCTGAAACTACTTCGCCTTCATCCTCACTGCTCGAAGTATTTATGTAAGATTCTATTTCCTCAATGGTTAAAAAACGTCGACGATCCATTACTCTTCAAATAAGGGTACAAAATTTTGACAAAAAATATCAAGAGCACATTAGTCTTACCAAAACGATAAAAGCTTTCAACGAAATACTTCTAAATGTATTTTTACTTGCACAAATAAAAATAATAGCACTTATGGTACAAATTGCCATATGAAAATGACATAAACATCAATTTTCCCGCCAAAAATAATGTCACCAAAACGTTGAAGTCATATGAGTCGTTTCAACCAGCGTTGCGTTTTCGCAACATCTGTTTTTAAGAGTTTATTTTTGCAAGAAAACTTCAGCTGAATTAGCAGCTGTTATGATAATGTTACTATTTCATATCTTGTTTTTAAGAAACTAGTAGAAAACGTAAAAAAAAAAACTATTTTTAGCTCTCAAACAGTTTTATGAAAAAGTTATTATTTTGCACACTTTTTTCTACACTTGTCCTGATTTGGAAGAAATCCGCACACAAAAAATTTTAGAGCATAATTATTAAGTCAAAAGTCCAAATTACAATATAAAATATAACATTTTAGAGGTATCATTTTTTTACTGTAGCTACAAAGGTTCAAAGTTGCTGTTGCGAAAACGCAACGGCGGTGGAAAATAGGTTAAGCGGGAACGCCACTGAGGGGGGGTCAAAAAACAGTCGATTTTTGCGAATTTTGTTTGTAAGTAGGAATGATTATTCGAGGATCAGACGAATGGCAATTTATTATTTAAGTATTAAACTATGTTGATGTAAAGTTTTTTTTTTTTAAATATTCAAAATTGACAAATTTATGTAAGTAAACGTAACGTAAAAAAATGTCATTGATCTACACAATAGTGGCTATCGTTGTACGTAGCCGTTTTTTTTTTGACCATTTTTTGACAAAATGGTGGTGATTTGAATTTCGATGTGTGTTTGTCACAATTTTTTGATTTTCAACAGGCCCAAAAAAATAGTTATATTGAAAATTTTGAAAATGGGCTACGTACAACGATAGCCAATGCGATAACAAAAGTTTTGAAAAAAAGAAAATTAAAAATCATTAGTCTTCGAGGAATCGTTGCCTCCGTATCAAAAACAGTCGTTTCGAGAAAAACGCGTTTGAAATAAAGCATCGTATCGTAAGCGATACGGGGCTGAACCGACGGGCGCCCACTTAAGTGCACATAGAATCGGGAGTAAAGCGAATTTCGATTTAAAATTTTTACCACATTTTCTTGAGTAGTTATACTAACAGTTTATGCCAAAAAAAAATCGATGTTTTTGAATTTTCACAGAGGCGTTCCCCCTTAAACGCAGTTTCAAATAATATTGAGCTGTCAGCACACCACTTAACAAGTCAACAACCGCTAAGGGGCTTAGCAACGTCAATTTCCTTGCGTTAAAGAAAATTTTACTTGGAAGATTCACCAATCACTGCGCAAATTGTGCGAATTGGCAAACGATTCCAACAAAAACGGATGTTTCTATGTACTATATATTCTATATGTAATATATTCTATAAAGTTGTATATTAAAAATCAAAATTAATCACCCTATCGTAAGATTTATAATTTTTGCAAATGGCGGCTTACGTCAATCATATTTGACACTTCTGAATTAAACAGCCTCAGCCACCGTAGTCGAATGGCTTGGTGCATGACTACCATTTGGAATTCGCAGAGAGAACGTAGGCTCGAATCTCGGCGAAACACGAACAATTAAGAAAAAACATGTTTCTAATAGCGGTCGCCCCTCGGCAAGCAATGGCAAACCTCCGAATGTATTTCTGCCATGAAAAAGCTCCTCATAAAAAATATCTGCCGTTCGGAGTCGGCTTGAAACTGTAGGTCCCTCCATTTATGGAACAACATCAAGACGCACACCACAAATAGGAGGAGGAGCTCGGCCCAACATCCAAAAAGGGTGTACGTGCCAATTGTATATATATATGTATATAGTATACAAACAGATAAGCAATGGAGGAGCAAAATAGGGATGTCCATCACTCAAACTTATTTTTCTTGTCTTATTAAAAAATATATTCAAAAACAAAAATGGATGCGCCATATTGTAACGGGTGTTTTTTAAGAGCATAAGAACTTAAAATTATAATTTAAAACAGGAATTTTCTTGAAATGATTTTTTTTATTGTAATCTAAAAGATAATTGGATCGTTGACTTCTCCAGCCCATAAGCCCCACCAAACGGTTGCTTTCAATGGATGGAATAGATGTCCTTGAATGGCTTCGGGTTTTTCTTCAGCCCAAATATGACAATATTGTTTATTGAGGTAACCATTAAGATAAAAATGGGCCTCATCGCTAGGACGGTTATATAGACCATATGTAAGTTGGCTTGAGGGTGCGATGAACACTTTTCACAGAGCGTCGACGTTCGTAATACGATTTAATTACACGATTAATAGACGTTGTTGAGACGTAAGTCTTTCCATGATGAAATATCAATGAATACTGAAAAAAATTATGTAGTTAGTTTGACAGTGGCCACTCGTGATCTGTAAAAAGCCTCTATTGAAAAAAGCGCCTCCAATCTGATCACCATTTATAGTGGTAATATGCGTACTTTTATCAAACTTAGAAAAATATTACCAATGACGGATTAATCACAGAGCTCACTTCCTAGCCATCTATTACTGCAATTATGCATACGACTTTATTGCTTTTCAATTAAAAGCCAACGATACACAATTTTAAGACCTATGTTAAGTGGTTCTATCCAGATGAGTCTTTTACTGCCTCTACAGGGTTGCCAATATTCGACGGACCCATCTGCCAACCCTGTATCTACATTCAACAAAAGAAGTCAATTGTGAAAACTCAACGTGCGTATAAAAAATTACTAATAGGTGAAAAGTGCGCCTTCTAAGAACACCATTAAACGTTTTTACGAAAGGTTTTTGACTGGTGATGCTCTTTCTAATCCAAAGAGGTCAAATTGCTCTTGTACGGGCCAGTGTTGAGACGTCGCCAAGGACATCCCAAAATCGCCATTCTCTGCAGTTGGGCATTGCTCGGACCACTTTACAACGAATTATCCGCATTAATTTGCATTTATTCCCGTATAAGATTGAATTGACGCAAAGATTGTTGCCTGCGGACAAGCCTCATCGATTGGAATGTGCCGAAAAAACACACGGGTCTGTCGAATTTGGGCAACCCTGTATGTCTTTCTCTTAAAATAAAGGTCAGCGATACGAAAATTCTTAAAAAATACCGAAAAGAATCTTGTCGAAATCTTTTGATAATGCATCCAACTTATTATATATTAAGCCTCGGATAGTTATTTTGATTGTTGATTTGATGATTATTTGGAAAAGGTGATTCCATGAAAAATGGTAGTTCCACTTAATGACCTTAACATCCATACGAGTTTGACTCTTTTACTGGTGCTATAACATCCTCATTAAAATATTACTACTAGAATGAAAACTGTTATTCATTTTTTTTTTCAACTGCCTTCAAATCAATTAAAATTCAAATTTATTAAATATTAATAAGAAACAAAATAATATTAAATATAAATATATTAATTTTTATTTTTATTTTCTTATTTTTATTTAAAAAATTGTTTAATTTATTATCCTTACTGGTGCTTCTTCCGCTGGATGCTCTTCTGGTGGTCAATGTGTACCCACACAATTTGGAAAAAATATTTTATTTTAGCCTTAATTTTCATTTGCTCCACACGACACTCGCTGTGTATAGCTGTGTGTGTAAGTACTCGTTCATTCATTCATTCCAAGTGCTAAGCTATAAATATTTTCATATACTCAGGTGCGACATCGAGCAACAGAAGGTGTTTTAATAGCAAAGAAGATGAGTAATAAATGAGAAAATTGAAATGTTAAAATATTTAAGATATATCGAGTAAATATATGAAATTGTTGGACGGCTATTTCTGAGTGGTATGAAACTTTTATGGGAATATTGCACTTAAAGTGTGCTACTTGCACTTGTAAGTTAACCCTTAACAGCCGAAAGGCCCCGCCACGGGGACATAGAACTTATGCGATAGAAAATAAGAGGACCCAATACGAGGCCATGAAAAGAATTCAGTTCTCATTTCATTTATTTTTTAACGCTGTAGTTTTCTTTAACAAATATTGCTACTTTTTACATCCCTGGTTTTTTGATCATATAAAATTATAAGTCAAGTAAATATATTGAATTCATATCTAAATTTTTAGATATAACGCAAGCCTTCGTTAAAGTCTGGCATGAAGGCCTGCTATACAAGCTTAAGCAGGTTTACCGCACAACTGTTATATGCTCATAAAATCATACTTGCAAAATAGACATTTTCTTGTTAAAGTAAACAACGAAACCACTAACCTCCACGCAATCAGAGCAGGTGTACCACAAGGAAGTGTTCTAGATCCCGTTTTGTACACTTTGTTCACGGCAGACCTGCCACTATCAAAGAACACATATGCAGATGATGCCACGTATGCAGATGATACTGCCGTCATGGCCAGGAGTACCCTTCCCTCAATTGCTTTTGATTACCTACAAGAAAACCTTAAAAGTGTTAGCGACTGGATGGAAAAATGGCGCATAAAAGCTAACGAAAGCAAATCGGCGCAGATAATATTCACACTTCGAAATGGCTCATGTCCTGCCGTATCTCTTAACCCTAGAACACACACACAGAAAATACCACGTAAACACACACCCGGGATACGTTTGTACCCGGGACCTTATTTTGATTTCTATGATTTTTTTTTTAAATGTATATTTTAATATATAACAAGTATTTTGTCTTTTGTTTCATTCGAATATTCCTACTGGTTCCAGCGATATGGGCAAATAAAGTCAGGACATGCAACAGTGGATTTTTGTTTTTGTTGTTGTCCTGATAAATGCAAAACAAAATAATATAATTTATAATAATATACTTGTAGAGTAACAACGAATACACATTTTGGGTTTTATTTCATTGAAATATTCTACCTGGTTCAAAAGATATGTGCAAAAAGGTCGCGCAAGGTATGGGTACGTAGGTAGCAAATACACTGGTATAACTGGTTTTTGTATTTTATATGCAGCTGCAAGGGTTGTTTTCACACGAGGTGTTGTTATAAATGCTGCCTGTTGATATTTTCATTATTGTTTTGGTGCTCAAAAGTGTAAGAAGTGAAAATATAAGTGAAAATAAATATAACTGAAACTATAAATAACTGGATACGAAATGACTTCAAGAAGAAACGAATATTTGTCAAGTGCAGCATATAGAAGGTAAAAAATGTAAAATAAGCAACAATGTAAACATGTACTAATTTTTTTTATTATGCAGGCTAACTGAGGAATAGCGAGAATCATATATACAATCTTTATTTGATGAAATTTGTGGCGATGACGCTCCCTATGACCTTGAAATGAAAAATTTGTTGCACGTGATGGTACTGAGTGGATGAAAGAACCAAATGTAAGTCGTCAGGTACTCAGACAAAATATTATAAGAGAACGTTCTGGACCAGCTAGAAGCACTGAAATGTTGTCAATAGAGCAAACATTCAAATGTTTCATGAACGTTGAAATGGCTGATATAATTATGCGCCACACAAATAAGTTAGCAAAAGAAACTTATAATGCTTACAACAATGCGCATCCAAACACAACTCCTAAGTCATGGACGCCTGTGTCAATAACAGAGCTGTATGCATTTTTTGGCATACTTATTATGACTGGTGCGAACCATAGCAATGGAGAACATGTTCGAGATTTATGGAGCGTCAAAAACTATACTTTATATCGCGCCACAATGGGAGTCAACCGTTTCTGTTCGATATTGCGGTTCCTAAGATTTGACGATAAAAACACTCGTGCAACACGCTTACTAACTGATAAAGCAGCACCGATCAGTGAGTTGTGGACGATGATGAACAATAATCTTGCTGCACATTACAAGCCCAGCTCATGCTTGACGTCCTTACCGTGGACGCCCACGGTTTACGCAGTACATACCGTCAAAACCTGCTAAATATGGAGTCAAGGTTTGGTGGATTTGCGATGCCACAAATGCATATCCACTGCATGGACAAATATATACCGGCCAAGCAGAAACTGGTAGGGAAACGAACCAAGGCGAACGAGTGGTGAAGGATTTGTCGGCCAAATACCAAGGAAGTGGCCGAAACATTACAATGGACAATTTTTTTACGACCTTGCCAGTTGCAGAACTGCTTCTCACCTGGAAACTCACGATCGTTGGAACTTTGCGCAAAAACAAATCATATATTCCTCAAGAAATGAAGCAGAACAAAAACAGGACAATTAGTTCAACGACATTTGGCTTCAGAAATAATGTGACAATGTGCTTTTATGTTCCCAAAAAAAATAAAGCAGTAATTTTGCTTTCAACCATAGCTGACAGTGGGAAACCTGAAATAATTGAATATTATAATCGTACCAAAGGTGGTGTTGATCGAATGGACCAAATGTTTGCGGAGTATCCAACACAAAGACAAACAAAACGATGGCCACTAGCGATGTTCTTCAACATGTTGGACATTACAGCTCTTGCAGCCTACATTGTCTACGATTTGAATAACCCTATGTTGCCTTGGAGAACAAACAACAAGCGTAAGCAGATCCTGCGCAGCTTGGCTGAAGCATTGTGACGCAAAATTTTTCGACTAAAATTGCTAAGCATATTTCAACCGACCGCTGGAATCAATGGTGTCAACAGCAGCATCAACATCTGCCGCAGCGCGCACGCCAAAACCTGTGTCCGGATCTTGCTATTTATGTTACGCACAAGAGGAAAAACGCCGTAGAAAAACCAGAAAGCTGTGCGCCAAATGTAAGAAGCCAATGTGTCTTGAACATTCGGTCACATCAACAAATTGCTCTATTTGCCATGATTTTCCTTAGATATAAGATGCATTTTTATAATTTTTATAATAAAAGTCAATAATATAATGTGTGAAATGAATATTTTTAATTTTTCAAATAAAAAAATAATATAAAAAATGTTTTTTTTTTTTTTTTGATTATTATGAGGATTTTTACTATTGGGGTACAAACGTATCCCGGGTGTGTGTTTACGTATATAATGTGTTTGGAAGGCTGTAGCTCCTGAACCAATGGTCCGATCTGGTTCAAATTTTGAATTTGAACTCAAAACTAAATAATCTTCCTAAATCCGGTATAGAGGTATAGCGGTTCAAAAGTTACAACACTTCAAAGTTGAAGTGGATACATTTGTACCCGGGTGTGTGTTCTAGGGTTAACAGCGTTCCAAAACCTCAAACAGATAATGCCAAATATTTAGGTATTCTATTAGACCGGCGTCTTACTTGGCGATCGCATATACTTTTAAAGCGAAAGCAACTTGGACTGAAATTGCGATCACTATACTGGTTAATCGGCTACAATCCAGCATTTACACTAGGCAACAAGGTGCTTATCTACAAATCTATTCTGAAACCGATATGGACGTATGGAGATCAGTTATGGCTCAGCTGCAGAATCAAATCTAAAAATTATGCAAAGATTTCAGTCAAAGGTGCTCTGCATGTGTGCCAATGCGCCATGGTTTGTACGAAACGAGATATTGCACCGTGACCCAAAAGTTACGACAGTTTTCGAAGAAATAAACAACCTCTGCCAGAGATACAACAACCGACTTGCCACTCATCCGAATAACCGAGCACATAACCTTTCCAAGATACTCTTCAAGATTAAAATAACGCCAGCCTAACGATTTAATGAAAAGACTTAAAACGTAATATACTTAGAAGCAAAAGTTATAAAATTGTATAATATATATGTTACATGATGTTCATTACTAAGTAACGAATTCCACTGGGAGTTCTTACTCCAATTTATTCTTCTTTCAATTGTAGGTTCAAATAGTACTTATTCTTATTGTTACGACAGATTGTATGAAATAAATAGAGATCTGAAAAAAAAAATCTAAATAAATCAGTTTAAAGGTTTAGTCTAAGTTTTCATTCTTACAAATGTTTTGGAATTTCACTTAACAAATGTTAGTCCGACTACTATTCATCCTAGGGGTCGATTCTCGTTCAGTGTAAATATGAAATTAAATGTTTTTGCCATTTTCATTACACTTTCGATTCACGTTCCGTGAAAAAAAACTAAAAGAAACGTGACAATATTTTCATACAAAAATTTTCTTTTCACTGGCAATTCGGGTGTGAAAAAATGGAGGAGGTCCGTGCCAAGCGTAAAAGCGTGTAAAAGCAATGAATTACAATTACAATGATTTTAAAAGCATTAGCGGCTAGGCCATCAGTTACGAATTAAAATTATTTTTGTGTATTTATTTGAAAAAAGTTTCATATCTTTTATAATATTTTCAAAAAAAAAATTGTTAAGGTTTTTATAGTTACAAAATCACCATCAAGACCCACTTTTTTCCACGCTGCTTCTCGGGTTGTGTTTTAGCTTTCGCGTGTGGAAAGTTGTTTATGCGTGTGTACGCATGCTGTGAGTAGTTTATTAAGGGGCTGTCAACTAATATATTAACTTAAATAATTAAAAAATATATAATTAGCTAATTTATATTAAGTTAGACACAAAAAAACATTTGTACACGAAAAATGTAGTAAATGATGTAAAAGGGAACAGTGGACCACTTTGTCTGGGAGCCACTGTGTGCATCTATGTCAAACTAATATTTATGATTAATATTTCTTACCAAAGTGAAGGGCTTATTCGAAGTATTTTTATTTTAGGCTTAAGGGGTTATATACCTTGTGAGCCCGAAAAAATGGACGATTGTCATAATTTTTTTTAAATAATATAATATATGTTTTAGAACTTTTATTCTAATGAAGTATATATCATACTGAAGCGTAATTCTCGAAGAATACATTTTTGTGTTCTTATTTTAAAAAATGTTATTATTTATGGTTGATATCGCCCCTCCCCCTAAACGCCGTTTTTTAGAAGAGGCGGTGATCTTGGTAGCGCATGAGCAGCTCAACTGAAATCAAAAAAATTAAATTGTAGAAAAATGTTTTTTAGTGAATCTGAACGGTTCATTTACCCGAAAAATTTTTTTCTCGATATGAAAACCGCTTTGCACCAAAATTACGATTTTTGAGGAATTGAAAAATTAAAAGAAAAATTAGTTCCAGCGAACTATGCAAATATTTATAAAAAGTGAACCGTCAGATTCACGAGGTTGTAACTTAGCGAATAATTAAAAAAAAAGTTTATGCAAATCGGTCAAATAGTTTTTGATAAATAATGATCACCGCGACGGTAGTTTAAAAAAAAAACGACTTCAAGACACTCTCGTCTAAAGTTTCGCGGGCACATTCATTCATGCGCTTCCACGGTCTGTAACTTTCGTTCTTCGTGCTTCGATGTTTATGATTTTTAAGATGGGTGATTTTTAAAATGATGTACTTTTAGAAAATGCCATAAAAAAATTTTCGATTTTTTAGTCCAACACAAGGTATATAACCCCTTAAATATATAGAATTGAGTTCCCTTTAAACAAAAGTTTTTAACGAATGTACTTTATGAGAAAATGTTTTTGTGTTTATGAAAACAGCTTAACGCTAAATAAATTAATCAAAGTAAAATTAAACTTATAATTAACTAGTTTCAATTTTAATTAATTAACTAGATTATTAGAAAATTCTAAGAATTTAGTTCAACAATTCATTTAGTACCAATTTGAAGTGGTTCTTTGTGGAAGAAAAATCCAGGCCAGTATGATTTGAAAGCGAATTAAAATCTCCTTCTAGAAATCGGAGCATTGGAAGCATAATTAGTTCTTACCATCGCTAACCAGAAAAAATCATGATTCCGTAAACTTCGCTCAGGAATATTGAAATTGACTATCTCGAGTAGCAATGGCGAGTCAATAACTGCATTTATTAAATCGAAAAGGAAAGTAATGGAGAGAATAGTCCTTCTAATATCTAGTGATTTTATATTTATGAGCAAACACCGCCTTTTATAGGATGGAATTGGATCAGTGAAATTTAAAGAACGCAAAGCATAACGCACAAAGCTTTCTGGACACGTGCGAGCCTATTAATATGACAAGCATATTATTGTCTCCAAATAAAGACGGCGTATTCCAACTTCGAACGCACCAGAGTCGTATATAACAACTTTGGAGTATATGGATCAACAAAGTCTGAACTAAAACGTCGAATAAACGCGAGTACGGAATAAGACTTTGAAATAGTGTAATTTAAATGTCTTTGACAAGAGAATTTAGAATCAAATACCACACCAAGATCAACCATTTCACTCCGATTGGATAAACTGGATCCAAAAATGTGGTAGGAAGTGGGTATAAGAGAACAAGATTTAGAATAAGAAATATAAAAATACTTGCTTATATTTAAATCTAGCTTATTTCTTTTACACCAAGCAACAACGTTATTGAAATCAGATTGAAGGTTTAAAGAGCCCACTGTACTAGCAATCCCCGAATATATCCTTAAATCATCGGCGTACAAGAGAAAATTTGCGTTATTAAAGCAACTAGAAATGTCATTAACAAAAATTATAAAAAGTAGGGGACCCAGTATGCTACCCTGGGGTACACCAGAGGGCGCTAAAAGAAATAGATGAGACTCCATCAACGTTGACGACACATTTCCGAGAGGAGAGATAGGATGTAATCCATTTTAAAGGAATGGAATAGAATCCTATAGCACTCAAGTTGGAAATTAAAACCCTTATCATATGCTTTTGAAAAGTCTGTGTAAACAGTGCCAACTTGAGTTTTTTTCAAACGATGATATACAATATTCAGAGAACACTGCAAGATTTGAAATAGTAGATCTACCTTTCTTAAAGCCGTGTTGGTCTGCTAAAATATAACCATTAACTGCAAAATACATTTTTGAATCGTATTGTAGAAGCGACTTGAAATAATGGTAGGGGGACTATCATAAATTTCAGGTTCCTCAAAGCCCTCTAAAAAACCTCGTCGTTAGTGGATTTGATCTATCGCGAAATGGGCGTCTCAGCACTAGCAACAAATTTCTATAAACATTAAATTATTTTCAAAAAAGGATTAAATTTACTAAAAACCGTTAGCTTATCTTTCCTCATCTCCAACTCTTTGCTCCAAATGAAGCAAAACAAATAATTGGTGCATATTTTTCTGAAGTATACTCCAGCTTCAAAGCAAATGTCATTTGAAATTTTTATATCACACTTGGAAAAGTTTCATAGCTATAGCGGAAACGGAACAGTTTTATTATGGCACAAACGAGAATCGCAAAATAATCGTTTGTATAAGGACAGAGCGAAAAGTGTATGTGAAAACGAAAATGAAGACTTTTTTCACTTCGCGTTTGCACAGAACGAGAATCGACCCTTTGCATGACTTATCCTGCATAAGTACAAGCTGGGCCAAAAACGCAGGGATATCATCTAATCGCGTACGTTGAAGAAGCCTTTTAGAAGCTCTATGCTTCTCAAAAGAGTAATCAGGAAAAAGAAAAGAAAAAACAATCAGTCTATGTCAAAAGTGTCGAATCATAAATTCACTGAATGGTGACTAAATCTTAAAATACGCGCTTATCGCAGTTATTGTGCGTATAATTGACGGTAATTTTTCAAAGAATCACTGCTTGATGGCAGATCTGGCCTTCCATTTTTTGTATCTCTACAAGCTGTCGCTGTGATTGCCAATATAAAGTCGTGCACATCTCATCAAACACATTGTACATACATACATATCAATAACCATTTCACCCTGATATGCTTTTTAAGTTCTTCTTTGAAATCTACTTTCAAACAATTTCGTGCTTTGTACTGCCGCAGCGGACTCATCACTTTGTGCCTTGCGTTTTCCAATGCAGTTGTAAGCAACCACCTGGCCGCAACCATTGGCGACTACTCCTCAGAAGTTGGCTCTCAACTGTAAGTCAGCATTGGTCCTTAATACATAAATATGTTCAAATAAGTTTGTATTTGCTTCGCTTGTTGACATTTCGGTCTCGACTTTCGCCTCAAGTTTTTCTTTCGCTTCGTATCTCATTTCATAGTCTTTCGCCTTTTGCTTTAAGCCGAAACGTATGCGATTTCAAGTGAAAGCGGAAGTGTGTGAGAGGGCATTTTTTTTCTTTTTTTTACTTAGCTGGCCAATTTCATTTGTGTCAGAGGTCTATGGCAATCGTAATTGTGCAACTGCTTATTGAATTTTGTAATAAACCAATTTAATTTTTTTTAAACTTATTTGGAAACTTCGTTCGTTTTTCGTTTGTTCCTAAATTGTATTCCGTTCAGTCAAATTAATTTGGTCAAGTGTTACCGATAAGTATTTGAGACCTCATCTGAGCATTTTGGTGTTTGATTATTCAAATGATTTTCATCTTGAGTGAACGTAATTGGCTGTAGGAAAGTTATCTTTCTTGCTTTGGTAGAGGTTTGCCTCAGCGGTGGTGAGTAAAGAAGCACTCGATTTAAAATTGGTTTTTAGAGTTTGTGCAAGTGTAATTTTAGAGCTGTTTAAAATTCGCCTCCATATACAAAGTTTTAAAATTGGAATGAGAAAAACTTTTGTTCAAATTTGTTGCTTGCATTGGACAATTCTTGCAGATCGCTGACCTGTTCTAAAGGGTCTATATTGAAATGAAGTCAATCAAATAGTCTACGTCGTCATATATGACTTAAAGGTCCCCCAAAATTTGACAGCGTCTGTCTCGGAGCGAGCGGCTGCAAAATGCGTCTGTTCCCAATGTTAGAGGCTGCCTCTTGTTTAGTTATATTAAAAGCGGAGCTTACCAGATCTTCCTTAAGCTTGTAATTCATTGAAGCACTTCACCTTTCTCATTCTCAGTGAATTTCTAAATGAAATTAAAAAACAAAAAAAAAGCAAAAAAAAAATTAAATTTAGTGTAAGCCCGAATGCAAGTCAGTCTCAACAATTTTTTTTTGGATAATCCGTATGCTTCGGTAGTAAGCCCATCGGATTTGGAGCTGTAAAATTCGTGAACATGGAATCAGTTCTACAACTGAAACTTTAGAGACGCTATGTTTCACCGGGGATGACAGTATTTGAGAAGAAGAGGGTTTACTGCCTGAAAAGTGGACTATTTTAACAATAACTATTTTCATTAAAAATCTATTCATCGCCCTCATAACCTTCATCTAACATTTTTAATAGGAACTACAGTCAATTTGTAACCAAAGATTTAGGAGATCTCTTCACCAAGATAGTGGAATGCAAAAGTAATTCCCATATTTAACTGTTAAATATCTCATTAAATTTTGTTTCTTCCACTTCTCGCCATTCCACCTTTTCGGCGAAAAGAACTGCTGCAGCACATTTATTCTCTCGCCTGGAAACTGCCAGTTGACAATGCAATGCATTGGTTGGTTGTCACTTCTCAGCAGCAGAAATGTAAAGACGAGGAGTGCAAAGGTGTTGTTGTATTGCTGCTGTAAGTGTATCGAAAATCAATGAGCATCCATGCCCGCATTCCTATACGCAGCTGCTGCAGTGCAATTACCAGCAATAACAATAACATCACTTGGCAGTCGTAAGTATGTGTTGTGTGAGCTCAGTGCAGGGTGACCAGTGAAACAAATTTCTTCTTCAGAACTAGTATGATTTCGTCAATTGTAATGCATTTCGCTACCCTCGGAGCGAAGAGTGGCATCTGTTCTCAGAGTTTAAAAGCGTCAGAGCAGAAAAGTTTAAGTAACGGTTTGCGACAAAGTAGATTTCCGTCGGACTGGAAAAAATGTGGTGATTGTAAATATACAGAATGTGCACCAGACACTTACTTTATGAAGAAAAGTTGTAAGAAATCAATCTTATTATGAAAAAAATTGTAAGAAATCAACGAAATTTTTTAGCAACTGGAAACTTAAAATTTTCATAAATAATAAGCTATGAAACTGCGTCCACAATATTCAAAAATTGTAAATAAAAACCGTGTAGTTTTTAAAATTTTTGTATAAAATTAGAAATTCTGAGTAAATGGTTGCTATTAAAAAAATAAGTTTCACAGAAAAAAAGAAAAACCAAAAACAATGGACATTGAAAACAGAAATCGTCAAAACTAGTCAAAATGTTTGTGTGCTATCGTCTTGTCCGGGGACTGTATGAAATTTTGTTATACTTATTCATCATTCTTAATGTCACATAAATCAATTACTGGTCGCTAGTGTTGCCAAGAAAGGATATGCGGAAGCGTATGTCTCAAATTTCTTTCATGATTCAATGTTTTGCAAGCTTTAGCAGAATGCTGATCGCTTGATCTGCGGTATCTGTCAATGCAAGAAGAACTGTAGAACCAAGGAAAATAAGCGGTTATCTGTAAAATGGTAGGCAGTCACCCTAGAGGTACTCCAGAGCGCCCTTAATTTAGCCGTCGGTAAAGCTAGGCTTTATTTAGTCTCCACCGGTCTTATTTTCGTCACGTGGGATGGTCCAAGACCTTGCAGCTATAGTATGTATATAATTCACCCTTTAGAGTGGTAACTGGTTTTTGCGCTGTATGAGGATGTTAATGCGTGTCTAGCTCAGTGTTCTGGTAGCTAAGAGATTGACACTTTGAACTGGTTGTGGTGTGAATACTGTCAAGGTAAATACTCAATTTTTTTTCATATTCATTGACATTTTATCATTTTATCCAACAACGTTTACCAATCGTAAAATTTTTTTATGAAATTTTGGAACCGAATTTCGTTCAGCTGATAAACAACTTTCTGATCACGAAAATTGAAGCCCGAGTTCTCCACAACAATTGGTTCCAACAAGACGGCGCTACTGATTTACAGTGTCGTTGCTGTCGTTTCGTTGAGCAATTTGTCTCTCTTCTCGGACCAGTGGATTGGATAGCACAAGATAAATTGATCCCCATTTACATAATTTATTTAAACACAGGTTTGGAATTGTAGAAAATATCTCACTTTGTATTTTTAGCCGCTTTCTAGGACATCGCTGTATAAAGCTCACCAATCGCTCATATTGAAATGAGAAGGAGCTCGAACTAGTCATAGTTCTTATTTAACTAGAAGCGAACCATTTAGTGACTAGTAGAGATTTTTGAGGGATATGTCTGTGGCTCACCTGGCGCGCAAGAGAGTGAGTCGAAGCGGATTAATCTATGCATATGCAAATGTGTGTATGTATCATATACAATATATGCCATTCAACGCTTAAGTTCTTTTGATTTTGTATTCTCATTGATTTCTGCTTATTGCTCTCTTCGCAGCTATCTAACAGCATTATTGAACAGTGTATGCCATTGTTATGTATGCTAGTGTGGGTGCAAGCTATTTTATGTTACATGCGTGAGTAGTTGTCTGGTATAGCATCTGACACAGTAGCAGAGCTGAATGACCTAGCTTTGGCAGCTTGTGTGCGGCTTTCATTGACATTGAGCTCCTGTGTCAGCCAGGTGAACAGACAGTCAAGTGTACGTAAATGCATACATACAAACACACATAGTTTAAAGACATCCCGTAAAACACAGATGCAGAAATACATATTTACGTGGTTGAGCAAGAAATTGCCCTGCCAAGGAAAACCTGAACTGGTGAAGCGCTATTTGTGAGCCATTTCGCCATCTACGATAGCGGGAAGCGACTTTTGCCTCCGGAGTGTGAAAGTGTCCAAGCTTATTATTGAATGCACACAATAGCCCTTCACGCACATTACGACCAGCGTGGCGTAATGTGCGTGAAGGGATATTGCCATTGAGCGAATGTGCTGTGGGCTAAGAGGAAATCGTGCATCTTACTTGTGGGGTTTTGTAATACACTAAGAGAAATAGTAACATGGAACATTGAAGAAATTTTTGTTTTTTTATCAGAGGTTAAATGGTTCTACCTTTCGACTTAAGGGAAGAAAACAAACCAAAAAATAAAACATGTTAAAGGACTTACTTCAGTATTTTATTGTAAAATTTTAATAGTTTTAGTTTTTAATAATTTTCAAGAGCATAAAAGAAAGAAGGTATATGGGACAAAAAAAAAAAATACCAGTCTAACGGTTAGACGCGATAGAAGTGAAACCTTCCGTAAAACAAACTGAGAGAGAATGAGACGAAGGCAGCATTAGGAGCGGGATAATTATAGGTTCATTATAATATTGCTATAAAGTTCATATTTTATTTTCTTCATTTTATAATTATTCATCCTCAATGTTTTCAATTTCAACAAATGATACGAGTGGCTTATGATAGCTAAAATGTGATACAAATGCTTTGGTTTCGATGTTGTCAACATATCTTTGAAATACCGCGTCAATTGTTGTTTTTGATAGTGTTGTCGATTCAGTGCGATTGTTACACATTTTTAAATTGAATGTTGTATTGAGAAAGTCAATTAAAGGAACCGCTGTGTCCAATGCAAAATTTACGTTAAAATCGCCACTTAAAATCATTGGAACTTTATCGTAATCTTTTCCAAGTATCCGCGATACTTCTGGTGTATACTTTATTAAATTTTCGTGAATGAATTCCGTGATGCTATTTATTGATTGATTCGGTGAAATATAAATTGCCACAATTAAAACTGTTTTTCCATTGCTCAATCTGGTTTCGCATGCACATATTTATACTGAGAGAGCTGAACAGACAGTGATTCTAGTTGCTGTGCACTCAGATCTATCTGTGGAGTTACAATACGAGCACCGTCATTTTGATTGTGGTATATTGCAACACCGCCTGCAATTGCGGTAAATATTTAAAAATGAAAATATTTACGAATATAAAAATACGGACGCAATACAGCACTCGCGGTTGCTATTAGGAGCGTCGTAACGCGTATATTACACAGATGTACTAACATACACACAAACATTCGTAGGACGCTTGGGCTAAGCAAGTATTAGGTAGTGTAGTATAGGTATACATAATGCCTTCTCTACGTACTTGCATACATACAAACATACATACGTATGACGCTTGAACTAAACACCAAAGCAAGTAATAGGCAGTGTAGTATACATACTACAATACTCACTATACTAGCGTGGCTCAGCAGTACGCAGCCACACACATATACGTATATCAACATATAACGCTTCGTAGTGTTGCTTTTTCGTTTCATCGAGTCTCAAATCACTCCCAACGATTCTAAAGAAGTTTTCACTTCAAAAAAATTCCCATCGTAGCACCTGCCAGAATGACAATCCTACAGAAAAATTATCCGTTTAACTTTTTCGCTTCAGATGACCTGAAGGATCAAAATCCTGTTGACAAGCCACCTATCATTTTTTAAGACGCTTACTTTGGGGTAGTGTGCTACTACAAAAAAATTTGTTAAAAAAAATTTTTTTTGTATACTATTTGATGTGCATAGTAACGTACTATAAAATCAAAACGATCGCATTTTATTTTCTTAAAAAAAAATTCTTAAAAAATATCTATAAAAAATGAGTATTTCACCAAAATACTACATTAAATCATAATCCTGCAATCTATGCCAATTACCATGGGACTAGTCTTCTAAAAATCGCTTATAAGGTTCTAGCGAGCGTATTGTGTGAAAGGCTGAAGCTCACCGTCAATTGATTCGACCTTATCAGTGTGGCTTTAGACCTGGAAAGTCTACCATCGACCAAATATTCACAATACGCCAAATCTTGGAAAAGACCCATGAAAGGAAAATCGACACACACCATATTTTCGTCGACTTCAAAGCTGCATTCGACAGTACGGAAAGGAGTTACTTGTATGCCGCGATGTCTGAATTTGGTATCCCCACAAAACTAATACGGCTATGCAAGAAGACGTTGCTCAACACCAGCAGCGCCGTCAGAATTGGGAAGGACCTCTCCGAGCCGTTTGATGCCAAACGAGGTTTCAGACAGGGTGACTAACTGTCGTGTGACTTCTTTAACCTGATGTTGGAGAGGATCGTAATCGCTCAGGCCCAATATTTTATAAGAACGTACAATTGTTGCCGTATGCCGATGATTTTGACATCATCGGCCTTAACAACCGCGCTCTCCAAACTGGATAAACAGGCAAAGCGAATGGGACTGGTGGTGAACGAGGACAAAACGAAGTACCTTCTGTCTTCAAACAAACAGTCGGCGCACTCGCATATCGGCACCCACGCCACTGTTGACAGTTATCATTTTGAGGTTGTAGAGGACTTCGTATACTTAGGAACCAGCATTAACACCGATAACAATGTCAGCCTTGAAATCCAACGTAGAATTTCTCTTGCCAACAAGTGCTACTTTGCACTCAGTAGGCAACTGAGTGGTAAAGTCCCCTCTCGACGAACAAAACTAACACTTTACAAGGCTCTCATCATGCTCGTCTTAACGTATGGCGCAGAAGCTTGGACGATGACAACATCCGATGAAGCGACGCTTGGAGTGTTTGAGAGAAAGATTCTGCTCAAGATTTTTGAACCTTTGCGCGTTGACAGCGGCGAATATCGCAGGCGATGGAACTATGAGCTGTAAGAGCTTTACGACGACATAGACATAGCGCAACGAATAAAGATCCAGCGGTCATGTCGTCCGAATGGATACAAACGCTCCGGCTCTGAAAGTATTCGATGCGGTACCAGCTGGTGGTAGTGGAGGAAGAGGAAGACCTCCTCTGTGTTGGAAAAATCAGGTGGAGAAGGACTTGGCTTCCCTTGGTGTGTCCAACTGGAGCTGATTAGCACGAGAAAGAAACGACTGGCGCGCTTTGTTAAACTCGGCCAAAATCGCGTAAACGGTTATAGCGCCAATTAAGAAGAGAAGAAGAAGAATTGGATATTAAACAGGCGTCCGCCTTTATAAACATGCTTGCTAAGAAAGCTGCAGAGATTCTCCATTAGATTTAGTTCAGCACTAACTGCAGACTACTTCAGTGTACCTAGGAATATTTTTCAACGCGAAAATTCCTTTGTACACCTAGCCTGTGGATTGGAGCCTTGTCCTGCTGATACGTCTATAAAAGAAATCTACGTAACTTTCTGGGCTCACTTTATGCGAAATAAAACAAATTTGGACCTAGCCACTGTAGCTAAAAGCACACCAGATTATAAGAGAGCCACCGTGGAAGTTTCGGGTATGACGCGCTTATCTTGGCTCGCGAATATCTCGCCAATACTTCTGAAAATAATCAGGTCCATCGAAATTACATTTTTTCCATTACTAAATTATTTTTCATGGATTCCCATTCACGATTCCAGAGCTTATAATTATCAGCAGATTCGAGTCAAGCTGCATTCCGGCGTGGTGTAAGACAGGCTAAAGTCTATTGTGATATTGTAAATTCGAATTCATTTAAAATTAGCTGTATTCTTCTCTTCGTAACATTTAGAGAAAGTTCACATCAAATTTGGTAAGGGCTGTTGCTTCGATTGCAGGCCATCAGTCTTATCTCTCTTTTACACCTGTAGTCAATCCTAGGCTTCGGGCCAGTTCTTTCAATTTTTCCATATCCATCAGGGATTTTCAATAATTTGTGTACGGTTTTTTTATTTCGATTATTTCGAATTGGCAGTTCTTAAAAAAAACATTAAAGAAGAAGTAGTCGCGGCCGAAATTATCTACTTTATAATCGCTTGGTGCATTCTCGATGCTGCTGTATTTTCCTGCAGGTATGACAGTTACATTTCATCTTTGCAAAGTTGAGACAGTTATTTATTTCAAGGGCGGATGGTTTTTTTTAAACATCTTGTTCCATTGAGTTCGTGTCTTATGTTTGGTAGTCATTAATAATTCAATCGAATGCAGGAAGAGTTTTCTTCTACTTATTGGAAATCCTTCACTTTTCTATGCCAAATGAAAGGAAGGCCACAGTGAGAGTTTTTCGGAATGTATTTCTTCAGTAATCTATCGAGGGCAAATACCAAAATTTATTCTTGGTTTGGTTAAAAAAAAAAAAAAGACTGGAAATACCGCGAGTAGCCTCGGCTGCACGCGTCACCGGGTCCTCGGCAGCAGAATTCCGCCCGCTCATTTCCCACGTATTCACACGCTCGTCCAATCATTCGTTGATCAGTCGGCAACGAAGCAGCATGAATGAGGACTGTGTGGATTTTTTACTTATATCACCAGCACGATCCAGTTCAGCCAATCAGTTATATATATATATGAGTATATGATTTATTTTAACTCCTATTTGGAGCATAGGACGTCAACCACTCCTCTTCGCCAACGGACACGATTTTGAGTTAGGGTTCTTAGCGCAAAACCAATCAGTAGGTTCTTTCAAATTCGCTGGTTGGTGGTCTGATATTGGCCTCATCTTTTGCATTTTTTCCACTATGACTGCGGCATGTGTTGCCAGTCACGAGAATCAACTATGTGTTACCAGCCGGTACTTCGATCTGTCCCCGTTTTTCGTTAGATCAACATTTTCCACCTTTTTAAGCCCTGCTGACGGTGCTGGTTGTGAGGCTAGCGATGTCGGGACCAGCTACATTCACCTGCAGCATTTCGTGTTTGTTGCACGTGTATATGGTGCCGGCGCTGCTGGTTATATTCTACTTTCGTAACAACCTTCAGACATTTTTCTCAGCATAATTTTTATATTTTAACCTTCTTTGCTTTCTTTAGTAAGTACGTAAATATGTTTGGAACGAAAGTATATATTAATGTACATACGAAAGTTAACCGTTATTTGTATGTGGGTGTACACACCCCCCAAGTACCTGCATTTTGCTTATCGCGCAAAATTTGTCTTGCACAATATTCCCTCTTTGGTGTTGAATACATCCGCTTAATACAAATTTAAATTGTATGGGACGTATGTATGTAGGTATATGTGTATATGTATATATGAGAGTGAGTGTGTAAGGCATGCTTATGCAAGGTTGTGTGTTGTGAGTGCATAGAGAATAAATGGCTATGTGGGTGACTTATTTTTATAACGGTTCATTGAATTTGTCTGCCGCCTACAGTTTGATGAATAGCTGCCAGAACTGATAGCTTCAGAGGATTCCTTATCAGCGTAGGTGTCGCTTTTCTGTTGCGATATTTCTCGATATTATATGAATTTAAAAAATTTTAATTTCAAAAGCACAACACATACAGCTTTCGGCTTAGAATGAAAATATGGATGATTTTTAAGGACATTTTTAAAGCATACGTAAATTTGCATAAAAGTTAAAAACTGACTGTTTGTGTTGTACGAGTAGTTTCGATAAACATATTTATATTATACTACGAGTATTATTATTAGGCTACTGCGCACATCGAGATATATTGTGCAAAACCTATCGACGTACCCTGTATTTTTACGGTTTTTACATATTTTAGCACATTCTGGGGCTTAGTGTTCCATAATTTATTTGAACGCACGTCAATACCACGAAAGTGCTCTTTGCTTAGCACAGGATACTCCCAAGGAATGGGTTCTGAATTTTCCGCGTCCATTTCCCGGAGTCGGCTCGGTCTCAGTGAGATCCATTTTGTTCAAATGATATCTCAGGCTACAGTGGTGTGCAAAGTAACCATTTAGAGGCATTTTTGCTCTCTCTTTTTTAGTTCGATGATCAGCCATTTCATGTACATATCTAAGGTGGCGCAAAATTAATCACCTTATAGGTAGTTTTATAATATTTGCAAACCGCGACGTACATCATTCGTATTTGACACTTGTGAACCAGACAGCTGGAGTAGACAAACCGCCAAGCAATGGAGCGCGTAAAGGTCAAAATAAAGATTTCAATTGCTCAAAATAACCTTTTTGTAGTTAGTGAAATAACTTTTTTTAGTTACTAAAAAAGTTATTTAAAAACAAAATTGTCTCCTTTTTGCGACGTTAGTTACGGGTAGACACTTACCAAAATTTGTATAAAAATTTATTTGGGAAAGAGTTTTTTTAACTCACCTGAAACGAAAGAAACAATGAAGATTATAATTAATTAATTTTTGCTACTTATTTGATATAATTTTAACTTAATCTACTAAAAGTTCATACAAATTAATTAACAAAGCAGTCAGGCATCCTTTTGGTTAAGTAAACGTGAATTCAAGCCCTTGGATGAGCTCGAGCTTGCAAACTATGGAATAGTGAGAGTCAAATTGTAAATTGTTGCTGTTGTAATGTAAGAGAGAAAGATATTGGCTCAGAGAATGTCATTAAAGAAAATATCAGTTAATATAGTAAGGTAGCAGCTTAAGAAACGTGTGGAAGTAGAAGTGAATATAACTAGGAGGAGTTAACACAAGTAGAGATTGCGTAAGAAAGTGTGTGGGTTTGGCATTGGAAGCATGGGCATATGAATATATCAATCACTTTTCAGAGTGTAGTGGTATTGAATTTCAAGAGGGTTTTCTTTGCTCCAATGCTAGAAATATTGCTTATTTAGGAAATAACTTAACCGGAAAGTAGTAATAGAGATAAAATACTTTCCCGCAGATTTTGATAACAAATTTTAACAATTCCAATGGGTTATTAAATTGTACAGCGTTTCATGGTTAAGTGCCAAGGCTAAGTAAGTTTTCTCTAAAATTAATCTAGGTAGTGATGCCCCGATTTGTAAATAAATACGGGTATACCTGAGTATATATATATATATATATATATATATATATATAGACATCTTGAGGACCTGGCCTTCGCCGATGACATCTGCCTCCTCTCTAACAAACTCTCCGACATGCAAGCGAAGGTGGACAAATTAGTCGCGCTGGCACGCACTGTCGGACTGGAGGTCAACATCGCTAAGTGCAAGGCCATGAGAGTTAACCACAATAACGCAAGGCAGATATTGGTTGACGGATGCCCGGTGGAAATCATGCAAAGCTTCTGCTACCTCGGCTGCATCATCACGGCAGATGATGGAGCAGATGAAGATGTCAACTGCAGATGAAGATGTCAAACAAAGCAAGGGCGGCATTCGGGTGAATGCATACGGTATGGGGGAGTTCGAAAATCTAAAGGCAGTATTGTTGTACGGAAGCGAAACATGGCTGGTCTCTAACACCATCACACTGAGGCTACAATCCTTCATCAACAAATGCCTCCGCATCATCTGCAGAATATTTTGGCCAAACACCATCAGTAGCGACGCACTGTGGAGATTAACGCAGAAAATGACGCAGAAAGTGAGAAAACCACCAGATAGTACCACGAGGAAGACACTTGACTGGAACCCGCAAGGGAGCAGAGGTCGCAGTCGGCCAATAAACACTTGGAGAAGGTCGATGCTGTGCGAACTAACAGATGTCGACCTCTCATGGGACGGTGTAAAAACAACAGCATAGAACCGTCTACGGCGGAAGAGTCTTGTCGACGACCTATGCTCCCGAGAGGAGTGAACAAGGAAAAAATAATAATAAATGCCATGTTTTTTATGAGGAACATTTCCATGGCAGAAATACACTCGGAGGTTTGCCATTGCCTGCCGAGGGGATACGGCTATTAGAAACATCTTTTTCTTAATTTTGGTGTTTCATGGAGATTCGAACCTACGTTCTTTTTTGATTCCGAATCATAGTCACGCACCAACTATTCGGCTGCGGCGGCCGAGTATAGTCTCAGCTATTATTGAACCAAATAAGAAAAATCTGCGGGAGGCGAAAATTACCAAAAAAAATTGTTTTTCTAAAATTTTTAACCAAAAACATAATTTATTCCTGAAAAAAATGTTTGCAAAAAGGATATTTTCCCAAAAATAAATAAAAAAGTAAAATTTAAAAAAAATTTTTCAGTTGAAAAATTTAAAAATGAAAAAAAGTCTCAAAAAGTCTTTGACCTCTTATTATACCCAATCTTGCAAATTTGAATGTAGATTTAAAAATTAAAAGAAAATCTCAACATTTCTAAATTTAAATTAAAAGTTAAAAAAATTTCATAATTTTTAAAATTTTTGCCTTTTTATTACACACAATCATACAAATTTGAATTATAATTGAAAAATTAAAAGAAAAAACCTAAAATTTTTAATTTTAATTAAAAAAAAGCTAAAAAAACTTTTTTATTTCAAAATTTCTCGGTTTGCTTCTAAAATAAAAAAAAAAACCCATTTTTAATTTTTCTAAATTTTTTTTGTTTTTGTAGTAGTTTCAGAAGTAAACGGAAATTTTTGAAACAAATTAAGAAAAGTAAAAATCCCAACTTTTCTTACACGCTATTTAATTTTTTTCAAATTGTTTTTTCAGTCTCCTTTTTATTTTACAAATTTAAAAAGGAAATTCTTATTTTTTAAATTTATTTCACATTTTTTTGTGTTTGCTTCTTATATACCCAGTCATACAAATTTAAATTAAAAAAAAAAATTTCTAAATTTTTTTAGCAGTTTTCAAAACTTTTTTCAGGTTACGTCTAAAATTTAAATAAAATTTCACCATTTTTTTAATTTTTTTAAAACTTGTAAGTTTATTTCTTATTATAACCAATCACACAAATACAAATTTCAATTCAAATATTAAAAAAATTCAAAATCTTTTAATTTTATAATTTTTCAGTTTACTTCTTATACAAATTAAAAAAAAAAAATTCTCAATTTTTTTTCAATTTACTTCTTGCTATAGCCAATCAACCAAATTTAAATTTAAATTTAGTTATTAATCACAATTAAACCAAAATCTCAAAATATTAAATTTTGTTTTCAAAATTTTTTTGTTAACTTCTTATACCGAACCATACAAAAGTAAAAATAAATAAATAAATCTGAAAATTTTCTAATTTTTTTTAACTTTTCTCAATTTACTTTTTATTATACCCGATCATCTAAATTTAAATTTAGTAATTATTAAAAATATCTCAAATTATTTTACTTTCTTTTCAACTTGTTTCAGTTGACCTCTGTTTATACCCAGTCATACAAATTAAAAAAACTTAAAATTTAATTTTTTTTTTTCAATTTACTTATAAAAGTATATTAAAAAAATTGAAAAATCTTTATTTTTTCTTTAATTTTCAGTGTACTTCTTATTAAATCCAATCATACAAAATAAAAACAAAAACTCTCAAAATTTTTTAACTTTTTTCAAAATTTTCTCAATTAACTTCTTGTTGTACCCAATTATTCGAGTTCAAATTTAAATTTAGTTATTAATCAAAAATTAAAACAAAATCTCAAAATATTTAATTTTTTTTCAAAATTTTTTTGTTTACTTCTTATACCAATTGTTTACTTCATATACAATTAAAAATAGAAAAAAACTAATCTCAAAGTTTTCTAATTTTTTTTTTAATTTTATTTATTGCTAATTATACCCACTGTTACACAATATTTTTTGCTGTTTTCAAAATATTTTCAACTTACTTCTTATTGTACCCAACCATCGGAATTTAAATTTAATTTATAAAAATTATAAAAAAAATATTAAAAATTCTTAACTTTTTTCAATTTACTTCTTATTATACCCAAGCGAACAAATAAACCAATCTTTAGAAGAATTAACATTGCCTAAAATATTTGGATCACTTTACAAGGAGTCACTCAGTTGCATACCAGCATGACCGCTATACACCACCCAATGAATTTCCACTATAAAGCTTTAGTCGTCCATGTCTTCTGCTATGGAATTGTTTCCTATTTGAGATACATTTGCCTACATACGCTGTGTGAAACCATATTAATATTTCTGAAATCTTAAAATTTCATATGAAACTGCAAATTTAGACATTTAGATATTTTTATCCGAAATATCAGTTTAAGACCAAAATTAATTAACTGCCCAATTTTTACGGCTTCTCATATTGATGCAATTTACTTTACTGACAATTTACTTTATACCATCGTTGCAATGGCATACCATGCGTGTTTATGCGCTGCCATATTTCTTTCATTTATTGGTCCTACTTTAATTTCTCTTTTCATATTTACTTAATTTTAGCTCGTACAAGTTGAAGTACATACATGCACACATCCGCACATACACGGCGAAGTATATTTTGCATGATACAAAATGTGTGTCATGTTCTTATGGATGGGCCAAATAAATATTGATGACTTTTATATTGCTTTAAATAATCCATAAAATTGTTTACTGCTGTGCTCTGTGTGCTAAGCGTGCTGTATGTATGTATATGTGTACGCACGCACGTGCTGCTAAATTTCTTTTGTATTTATGCAGAACTTCAGGAACCACACAAACAATTTAAAGCCATAAAAGTGTAATTTTTGGGAATTTTTGATTTTAAAGGAGACTTATTTGAATTGCGGTAAGGATTGCTTTTGCATGAAAATTGTTGCATCTGCATTAGTGCTGTTTTTAAAATGGAATAAGTGCTCACAGCCGATGCTGAGCGATGATTTCCATGATTTTATCAACATTTTCAAGAAACAAGGCACGCAACGTTTTGGGCATTTTCGTTCCGCGAGAGAGAAAAAAGATATAACGTAGAGGAAAAGGAGAGAAATAGCTATACCTTATATATGTCTTAGATAGACTTTAGGCTATTTTTCCTGAGTTTTTCCTTACGGTTGCTAATTTTCAGTGATTTTGTCTATTTGTATTCTCTGCAAATGTTGTGAATTTATTCAGATATATACTCTTTCTCTCTATCTCCCTCTCATTCTCTCTCGGGTCTCTCCCTGTTTCTTTGGCTGCTTTGAAAGTTTCACTTCTGTTATGTGTCTACGCTACACGCACTTTTTTTTGCTGCCAGTTCTAGGTAGATATGTCTCAGTGAAAACATAATAATATACCCAGTATTCTTAAAAAAAATTAGAAACCTGTGAATTTTTATCAAATTGATTTATTTTATTTAAATCTACAGTACTAAGAACATTACATACTACAAATAACAAATTGTAAAGGGTACTAACTCAAGTCAAGTTAAGCAGTAAAAGTTACATGTATTAACTAGTAGAACATTCAAAATTTATAAACCACTTTAATATCTTAGCTTTCACTTCGACACGCGCAAAATTGTATTTCTTTCTGTTAATTCCTTATTGGTTTACAAATCACTTAAGGGGGTATTCTGGTCTAGACGCCTTAATTTTAGGTACTTTTAAAACTAAGATAAAAAAAATTAAAAACATTTTCACTATCCATTTTTTTATGGTTTTCATTAATATTGGAAAAGTATAAAAAAAAATTAATAAAAAAAAAAACGTGATATTACAGGCCGGCGGAGTGGGGGCTCCAAACAAACGGTGCTCCATGATTGACATATTCCAACCCTTGTATTGATCAAAAACAAACAAATTAAAAAAACGTTTCATTAGTTAGGATGTCGCTATCGGATTACGCCAAATCAAACAAAAAAAATCACGAAATGGCGTCAACTTAAAAAAAAAATTGTTACCCTCTTGTTTTTACTTTTTCAAATTTTTTAAAAATACTTCAAACTGAAATTTTCCAAAATCCGAGGCAGGCGCGATAGACAGATGTACATTAAAAAAATCAATCAAACTTCAAAGCGATCGGTCAAGTAGAACTTGAGATATCGTGACGACCATCTCAGAAAAAGTAGTTTTGAGAAAATCGCGTTTGAAGTTTGAGCAACAATTCCAATAGAATAACTTAGATCATAATATTTACTACTCACTCTGGATTAATCGGCATTATATTTCCAGGTATAAAGTATATAGGTATATATGAAAAGAGCAAATAAAAGTTGTGTGGGATACAAGAGATTTTCTGGAAAGAACGAGTCCTCAAGTCGTCCGGTAACATCTGCCGCTCATTGTGCGATTCGCTCCGCTCGGCCGGCTAGACGCCACGTCACAAAATCCGCTGTATCTCCTTAAAAAAATTCGAATTTTGGAAAATCCGTTGAAGGGCATATTTTTGAACGTCTAAACGGTGAAGATATGCAAAACACAAAAAAAAAATCGATTTTTTCAAATTTCTAGACCAGAATAGCCCCTTAAAGTTCAAATGTAAGTAGTCGGGCTAATACTGGCAGGCGTCGCGCACTGGCTAAAGCGTACTAAAAACCTATTTCATATTTCTGCTCAGGGGTCTGGTTTAAAAGTACTTATGAGAGCTGGCATTTGCACTCATTTTCAGTCGTATACTTTCAGTAGAAACAACATAACTATTTTGTCATTCAAAGTACAGTAAGGAAAATAAAATGGGATGTTAGCGCTTTTGCATATAAATTTTTCATTGCATGAATTTTGACCATTTGAAATTTGTTTAATATATCAGAAGTTGGTAAAAATTCAATTGTTTTTTTAATTAATTATTTATTTATTTATCTAATTAATTTATTTACCTAATTACTTTACTTTACTTTATTGCTTCTAATTGCTTTAAAAAATCATCAGATTCGAGTGAATTGTTACTGAAATATCGGAAAGACTACATAAAAATTTGTTTACAAACAACTCGTCGAAAAATTATATTTAACGCAAACGCTTTAGTGGCAATATATCATTCACTTTAGAAACAACGAGGCCAATCGGGCATGCGGCAATCGAAAATACTCATAGATACAGAACTGCGCTTATCAGAAGCAATCCTTAACCTAATCAAAAGGGGCATCCAACTTTACACTGAACTACTAACTGGACACTGTAAACTTAATTATCACATGAAAAAGATAGGTGCGATAGAAAACGATTCTTGTAGACTCTGCAAAGAGGCACAAGAAACAGCAGAACACGCTCTATGCGACTGCCCAGCAGTGCACGACGCAGATTAAATGGGGCTATAAATCCCAACCTCCTGGTAGAAATTAAGCCTGCAGCAGTTTTAGGACTTATTTATAGCCTAAAACTGTTCGAGTAGGCTACATGGCTACATAATAGAACTATTCACGTCACCAGTCAATCAATAATATCAATAATAAACTTTCGAAATCGACCAGAGACATGTAAAAAATTTTAAAGTAACTCTTGGTGGCCCACTTGTGAAACTTGTGAAACCGCGGTGAAAAAACAGCGGAATTTTTTCATTGAACAAACGCTAATAATAATGAAAAATTTTGTCAGCCAAATTAACTTTTCCGAAGAAAGTACTTGTCCAGAAGTACGAATTTTTCTTCACGGCGCATTAAGGGGTTATATACAGTTAGAATTTTCGATTTTGTTTTTATTTTATTTTCTTAATATATTTAAGAATGCACACAAAAAATTGAATAATGCTTCGAGGAATATTTTCCAAGTTACACGCAAATTTGAAAATGCGTTTCAGAGAATTTGTACCCTATGTAAAGTGCTTTTCAAACTTTAAACACGTTTTTCTCAAAACCGTGTTTTCGAAGTCGGTGGACACGATTTCCCAAAAACGGCTGAACCGATCGTCTTGAAATTTTAACACAACCTTCTCAGATATATTGTCCAGGAATTCACAAAGAGAACGTAGGTTCGAATCTCGGTGAAATACCAAAATTAAGAAAAACATATGTCTAATAGCGGTCGCCCCTGGCAGGCAATGGCAAACCTCCGAGTGTATTTCTGCACATAAAAAATATTTGCCATTCGGAGTCGGCTTGAAACTGTAGGTCCCTCCATTTGCGGAACAACATCAAGACGCACACCACAAATAGGAGGAGGGCTCGGTCAAACACCCAAAAAGGGTGTATGCGCAATTATATATATAATATATTGTAATTACATTAATCGAAGGAATAAGAATTCTGATGATTTTTTCTATGTTTTTAGGCAATTTTTTGCGAAATCCTTTTAGAAATTTGGAATTTTTTTTCCTGTAGCCGCCCATTTACAAAAATTAAAATGTTGACTATTTCTTCGATTAATAACTAGCTTTATCTATCCACAAAGATAATCTAATTGGGTTTTTTGATTTCAGATAATCCAAACCGAAGAAATTTTTTCCACCGCGGAACCCTTTTTTTGAGGATACTTGGGAGATCATCTGCAGGAGCCGTGCACTTCAATATTTTCACTAACCTTACGTGATATAATTCACTTTAAAGTAGACATTATTTTAAAATTTAAAAATTGTATTTGTTTAATAAAATCGTTCTTGTAAAAATTTCTAAAAAAACGTGATTTTTCAGCCTTACATGTGTACCCCTAAAGTTTTACATTTTGGTGGAAAGTGCAATTAATTTATCGAAATTAAGATACGTGTGTTCGAGTCTCCATGCATGGAACAGAAAAATTATAGAAAAGTTTCTTCTAAAAGCGGTCACCCCTCGGTTGGCAAGTGTAAAGGTCCAAATAAGAATTTCCATCACTCGAAATATTTTTTTTTATTTAGCAAGAAAGTTATTCAAAAAAATGGATGATTAATTTTGCGCCACCTTGTAGTACTGTCTCAGGCAAAGTTATTCTGGAAGGCATCGTATCTCACAATTCTTTATACCCGTACGTAGTGGGTGAAATTTTTTTGAAGTGCAATCTAGCAGGGCAAGGCAAGACTACAAGCGGTTCTTTATATTTGCTCAAGACTGATTAAGAAGTGAAAAAGTAAAAAATGTATTATTAAATAATAAAAAATATTGAGAGTTATAGAAAAGTTTTAGGAAATCCAAAATTAAATGGAATTATATTAAATAAATAGATCAATTATTAGCTCATAGGGACAGTAATGACCAAAATTATTAACGAAAGTGGTCAGTACGATCCCCAAAGAGTTGAGTCGTGTCTAAAAGCAAAAGCGCTGTATTTTAAGGAATATGATGATGAAGTGAAATCAATGGCCTGCACAAGACTGTAGTGCTAATGATGATGATGAAAATGCCCTACTTTTTACAAACCTTGGACACATGCGTTTAAGCAAATTTCAATTTGTTAATTCTTAGGTTTTTGAGTTTTTGCGTCCTACGCTTCACAAGGTCGCATAACCTACAGTGGTCTTAAGCGTTCGCGCAAGACTGTATAAAATTACATATATTTTTATTCCATACGAAAAAATCCTGAAAAATCCATACAAAAATAAAACTGAGCATTGATTGGAAATACAATAATAAATATTTCACATTGTGATTTTACAGAATAGTGATGCTTTTCGCTCATTCCGTTGGGAGTTGAGTGATTTTCCGACATTGCCATTCTTTGCTTTATTGAGCACGTAATTTATTTATGCAAATATGTGAAAACTATTTCCCGCAACAACAGAAGGGGTTATTTTCCTACATGCAAAAATCTTGGCACGAAAAATTACGGATTCTAAAAATAAAAATAGACAAAGTTGCTGAAGTCTCTACTACCGAAGTGAAAATTCGCTGCTGTAGAGTTGCCTGGGCTCAGATTTTCCCTACATGGTATGTTACGAATGTTTTGTAACTACTTTGATCATTAACACATCCTATGATCAAAAAGTACCGGGAAGGTGATGCTGACTGTTCGATTGTCAAGGCGTAGTGCACAATGAGTACCTTCCATCGGGCTAGACAGTCAATAAATAATATTATTTATCTATTTTGAAGTGTTTGAGAGATGCTGACAAACGGCACCGTGCGACTTCTTTTTGTTTCCCAAGTTGAAGTTACCACTTCGTGGAAGGAGATTTCAATGGATAGAGGAGATCAAAGTAAATGCGGCGAATGAGCTGAAGGTCATCCCTTCGTTGGCCTACCTGGGGTGCATCGAGGAGTGGGTTAAGCGTTGGCACATGTGTGTTGCTTCAGACGGGTCATATTTTGAAGGAGATGGAATAAAATTGCCTGAAGTTGAACTCTTTTTTGCTTTATTTAAACCTTCCCGGTACTTTCTGATCGTAGGGTATTTGTATGTATTTGTTTTTGTAATTTTTTCTATTTAATATTGTAACTTTTTCTTGCTAATACCCCAATATGAACCAGCAGTCAAATTTAAATAAGTATAACATATGTACGAGTATGTATGTATGTATGTGTGATTGCCTGTGTATGTGCATGCAAGCCTAATAATGATTTGTCAACCGCAGAATTTCCGGCTTGATTTATATGCAAACTTTGTTGAATTTGCAATTACCAAAGCCGATTAGTCGTAGAGTATAAATGCCATACCATACAAATGCGCCAAATGAAAATGATTTTTAATATATACTCCAGCTTTTGTGTTCACTTTTATAGCTTCACTAAAACGAAGTGGTTACACATCCACCTGTGTGATTATTTTTTCATTTTTCTTCATTCTTTTACTCTTCTGAATTGGCGCATTAACCGCTTATGCGATTTTGGCCGAGTTTAACAAAGCGCGCCAGTCGTTTCATTCTCGCGCTAACCGGCGTTCGTTGAAGTGAAACCAAGTCTTTCTCCACCTGATCTTTCCAACGCAGAGGCGACCTTCCTCTTCCTCTGCTGCCACCAGCTGGTACCGCATCGAATACTTTTAGAGCTGGAGCGTTTGTATCCATTCGAACGACATGGCCCAGCCAACGTAGCCAGGGGATCTTCATTCGCTGCGCTCTGTTTGTGTCGTCGGAAAGCTAATACAGCTCATCAATCCATTGCCTACGATACTCGCCATAGCCAACGTCAAAAGGTTCAAAAATCGCTTATAACTGTCACCAGTGACAGTGCCGATACGCGAGTGCATCGACTGTTTGTTTGAAGACAGGAGGTACTTCGTTTTGTCCTCGTGCACCACCAGACCCATTCGTTTTGCCTCTTTATCCAGTTTGGAAAAGGCATAACTAACAGCGCTGTTGCTAAAGCCGATGATGTCAATATCATCGACGTACGCCAAAAATTTTATGCTCTTATAAAAAATTGTGTCCGAACGATTAAGTTCTGCGGCTCGTACGATGTCTCCAACATCAGGTTAAAGAAGTCACACGACGGCGATTCACCTGTCTGAAACCTCGTTTGGTATCAAACGGCTCAGAGAGGTCCTTCCGAAATCGGACGGTGCTGCTGCTGTTGAGCAACGTCATCTTGCAAAGCTGTATTAGTTTTGCGGGGATAGCAAATTCAGACACCGCGGCACACAGGGTAACTATTTTTCGTACTGTCGAATGCAGCTTTGACATTGACGAAAACATGGGTCTTTTCCAAGGTTTGGCGTATTGTGAATATTTGGTCGTTGGTGGACTTTTCAGGTTTAAATCCATTCTAGTTGTATAAGAATTCCACTTTTAAAAACTCTTTGTCTTTTTTAATAATTTTTGAATTCGTTAGAATTTCCTTTTCGTAAGAATGGAAGATATGCTCAGTAGGGTTATATGCCATCGATTTGAATAGCTAAAGATTGAAAAAAATATTGTTTCGTTTATATGGCCAATTGTTTACATTGCATGAAAAAATATAGGGAATTGCTTACTTAAAAAGCGCGCGTTAAACACACAAGTATGTCTAAATTTTTTTTGCTGAAATGTTGGTACAATTGTCCTCTGATATTCCGCAGAGTTTGAGAGTGATCTAATTGACATTTAATTATATCCAGTCAACCGCAGCTGAGCTCTGCGATTTTCACTATGTATAAAAATATCGAATAAAGGGTTTGTTTTAAATGTTGTGTTTTGAACGGGATTTCAGGTGCTGAGTCATTGAAAATGTCACAGAAAGCCCATAACGAGTGTGCTTTTGCAGAGGGCCGAGAAGTTGTGGAAGATTTGCCCCGGTGTGGTCACCCATCAACGTCTTCAATGGATGAAAATATTGACAAAGTCAAGGAAATGGTGCTGGATAACCATCAAGCCATCATTTAAGCTTGAGGGAGGTAGCTCGTGACCTTAACGTGTGTCACGAATCAATTCGCAGCATTTTACATCATCAATTGGGCATGAGACGTGAGGCTGCTCGACTCGTTCCAAGAGAGTTGAATTTCTTTCAAAAAATTAATCAGAAGAAGATGGCTGAAGACATGCTTGAGCAAGTGAATTCGGACCCAATGTTTATCCGGCGCACCATAACAGGTGACGAAATATGGGCATATGAGTTTGACATGCAAACCAGTCAACAGGCGGCTGATGTGTCTGAATGACGCTATCCACGTGAGCCGAAACCAATAAACCACGTCAAATTCGGTCAAAAGTAAAAGTCGTGTTACTCGTTTTCTTTGATTATCATGGTGTTGTGCACTCGAAATTCATTCTAAATGGTTCTATTGTAAAAACATAATATTATTTGGAAGTTATGCGACGTTTGAGAGAGAATGTGCGTGGGAAACGGCCCAATATGGGATCTTGCACTATGTTAACCCACCGTCTCACAAGGTTCATATTGCGAACACTTTTTTGACCAAAAACTCGACAAAGATCATCGAACAACCACCGGATTTAGCCCCTCCAACTTTTTCCTTTTCTAAAAACTTAAATTGGCACTCCGCGGACGCCGCTTTGAGTCTCAAGAGTAGAATTCGCTGAAGGAGCTGAAGAAGATATCTTCAAACGCCTTTAAAAGGGACTTTGATGATTGGACTAACCGTTGCCATATGTGTATTGCTCCGAATGGAGCCTATTTTGAAGGCGACAAAATAAATTTTGATGATTAAACAATTATTTTGCGTTTTATTGAACAATTTCAGGTACTTTTTTGACACAATGTAAACGACCGAAACATCTTTTGTGATTGTTTTTAGTTTGGAACTCACTTTCATGAATTTAAGACCTGGATGTCTTTTGTACACAAAATTTTCAACGGGCGACAATTTTTATACAATTTAAAAAATTTTTTAATTTCGCAAGTTTGGTTGTTGGATTTTTGAGAGTCTATGCGTTATAACTTCATCGCTCGATGTTCATATATTTCATGGCATATCGCATAAAATAGTCTCAGAATTAGTAAATAATTATAGCACAGGGACTTACTGAGAAGTTTTGGTAATTTATTTACTTTTTGTTTTTAATAAATTTTAATAACTCTTTTATGAACATACAGTGCATTCCACTATAAATCTCCGTATAAATCCCAGTTTCAAACTTTGCACAAATTAGGTTAGGTAGTAATGGTTGGCCAGAGAGTGGGCCCATTTGGACGAAAGAAGTTTGGTTCATCCTTTGTGATAGCATTGCAAGAGGGGGAAAAGAGGTGAAGGAAAAAATGATAGAACGAAAAGGCAAGAGGTAGGGAGGGATGAGTATTTGTGGGCCATGTTCGGTGACTAATTTGCGGTTGTGTTAGCCTCTTTATGCTGCTGATGAAGTTAATCAAAAAAGAAAAGTGGTGAGAACCAAGTTGCTTGAATCTTAGTCCCGTGAGAGCTGGGCAGCTAAGGAGCGTGTGCTGAGATGATTCCACCTCATCCTCCATACAGTTGACGCAAAAAGGACTGGAAGTAATTCCGAGTCACATGGCATATATACCCCGCGGATAGTGCCCCGTGTACAAGCTAAACAAGTTCATACATATTTGAAATTTTTTAATCAATAACCTAAAAAAAATCGAGTATGCAGTTTTATAGTCCATTAAATTTTAGTAAACAAACAAAGCACAAGTATGAAGTGACTAGAAAATTCTGCTGATTTTTTCTAGAAATTTTTTTCTTCCATACAAATAAAATGTTGAAAATTCGTTACCGAAGCAAGTGGCCGCTTATTTCTAAAAATCAAATATAAGCTGCATTTACAAAAACAATATTTTTTTTCCTAAAGCAGTTTGAGGGGCAGCAAGCGTTAATTCAGTTTGCTCGACCAAAACCAAATACTTAATCGAAGTCACAAATCATTGCTGTGCCAGGCTGAGCATAGATGGTTAGGTATAATTTATGGCCTTACAAATTATAAAATTTTTCCGCCTAAGAACACAGAATCTACGATATTTTCAATAGGCAATGCAAGTTTTTTGGTTGTGCTAATTTATTTGTATTTGTGTTTTGTTTTTCTGTTTTTTTTTTTAACTGTGTTTTCGTGTTATTTTTTAGTTTTTCCAGTTTTTTTAATTTTTTTCGGTTTTTTTTGTTTTTTTGCAGCGGTGCTTTATTTTTCTTGTTTTTGTCATTCAATATTGCCCGACGCATATTTAGGTCGCTGAACAAATACACAGGTGCCATAGAATGAAAAGAAATAACGGAGAAGAGAAATGCCAAAGGTACTCGAAAAGTATGCATTGTTTTGTAAAGTTATGTAAAACTGAAAAAATACGGCATTTGCAGATTATCGAAAACGTTTCGGTCGCTTGAAGTATTCTTACACCGTAATAATTGATGGCATTGTGCAAGACGGCCATGCGGTTGATGCTAAGTTCGATGCCCATTAGAGACATGAAATATGAAATGTTAGGAAAAATAAATTCCTATAACAATCGCCAAGTCAAGCATTTACAAGCCTCCGAGAGAATTTGTGGCATGAAAAAGCAGCTCATAAAAACCCACTGTTGGCTGGCGTATGCGGCATGAAATTTCCGACCACGAATTGTAGTAGATGCTTGGCCAAGTACTTAACAAAGGCTGTGAGCACCAACTATATGTATATATATATATATACATACACACACATACATATATATATGAATATATCACACTTATACATCCATATTTTCTTTATTATGTTTGGATATTTCAGCGAAAATGTTTGCATTCCCTCTGGATGTACTGCGAGTGGTTCTTGCGTATTGTCTCAGCGCTCAGGAGCCCACATCCACACAAACACTCTCGTTCAGAGTTGAGGACGTAAGTTGCGGGCGCATATTGAAAGTAAAATTTATTTTCACAGCGCTCAACCTGCACTAAAGTACTTCAGTTGGTGGCGGTGTGGCCCTTCTGCCGGCAATTCGTCGCATTCATATTTGTAGTCGTGTATTTGTTTTTGTGTGTGTCAGTGGCAACTGTAGATGTAATTGGTATTGCCACTGTGGATAGTGTAAAAAGTTTTATTTGCTTTGCCATTTGTTGGTGTCAATGAAGGGGAATGAATGTGTGAGCAGGCGCGCCCACAAAAGACAAGCGAAAGTGATTTGGCTCGACGGCATCATTGCCAACAAATGCGAGATAAAACTTTTAAATAGAAAAGTTGCCCCAAAGTCATTGGCTTGGGATGAAGGTGAGTCAACATGCGATAATGAGGAAAGCAGTTAACTTTGTGTGCATACCTGCTTGTATAAATCAGAACAGAAACTTAGAAATGCGGGAATGATTTTAAAGATGTTGGAATTCAAAAATAACTCGTGACGAACAGATGAGGAGATAAATTTAAGGAAATTCGACTGAAGCCCAAATTAAAATAAGCTGAACATATAAAATTAAAAAAAAAATTAAACCAAATTAAATTGAAATTTTAAGTAAAAAAAAAACTAAATAAAATTAAAAATTAAACTATTATATTTAATATTTAAAATTTAAAACATTAAAGAATTAAAATTTTAAATTTAAAACAATTTTAAATTGTAGTTTAATATGATTTAATTTAACCACTCATTTATATTTGATTATTAAAAAAAATTTAAAAAAATGCTTATCCCAAAAAAAGGCAACAAAATATGTACGAGGGGAGTGTCCAAAAAGTCTCGCGAATTTTGAATTTTCACAGGTTACGTATATTCGAATTTGGATTTTTTTGGGGCGATATCTGGGTACTCATGTCTCTCACTCATGCCGACGAGTTTGGCCATTTTGAATGTTCAGTTAATTGTTGACAGCTGCTTTGCTTGCACGTGTTTCGGCTCGTCTTCGATTTTTACCTATTCAAAAAGATGGATCAAAGAACCTGTATCAAATTTTGTGTGAAAATCGAATAGAAGTGCGAGGATGCATTCCGAATGTTTACTGTGTCATACGGAGAAGCTACTTTGGACCAAAGCAACGTTTATCGGTGGTACCAAATGTTCTCAGAAGGCCGAAAAGCGTGCCGGACGCCCGAGCACTTCAACAACAGACGAAAAAATTGATGAAGTGAAGAAAATGGTATTGGCCAATCGTCGAATCAACGTTAGAGAAGTTGCTGAGGACCTAGACATATCGATTGGCTTGAGCCATTCGATTTTTTTCAATGATTTGGGTATGAGACAGGTCGCCGTAAAATTCGTACCAAAATGTTGTACTTTCTCCGCGACAACCCAAATTTGCTCCAGAGGGTCATAACTGGTTACGAATCGTGGGACGTGGAAACCAAAGCTCAATCATCTCAATGGAAGCGCCCGCACGAACCAAGACCGAAAAAAGCGCGCCAAGTTCGGTCGAATGTAAAAGTTTTGCTTACGGTTTTCTTCGATTGTAGAGGCATTGTACCAAAAACAACACACTAATGATGCCACAGCCACCGTATTTCCCAGATCTGACCTCCTGTAACGTTTTCTTGTTCCCGAAACTGAAGAGGACTATGAAAGGACGACGCTACGCTACGATGAGATCAAGACGGCATCGAAGGTGAAGCTGAACAAGATAAAAAAATGACTTTTAAAAGTGCTTCGAAGATTGGAAAAAACGTTGGCACAAGTACATAATATCTCATGGGGACTACTTTGAAGGGGACAAAATAGATATTAATGAATAAATCCATAATCATAAAAGGTTGCACAGGAATGCCGAGCTGCCCTAAATAATAATAGCGTCGCATAGAAGACACGAGCGATGAATATTGTATAAGCTGTACAGATGATTGCAAGTGTCCAGCCTTAGGTAAAATCAGAGTAGGTCGTCTAGGTAAACACTTTTTCAATTCTCTTACAGAACTATCTGGCGCGTGGATTAGACTAATCCTGCGCTTCATAAGAGCCTCAAAATGGTTTCATGAAAGTAAATAAACAAGGTTCCCGTGTCACACAGTGGTATCACAACGGACCTGTGCGGTCTAATTGAGTTGGTCATACAGACCGACTACCACCATAACCTAACCTAAATAAATAACAAAAAAAATTTTGAAAAAAAACACAAAATTCTCGATATTTTTGAACACACCTCGTATGTATGTATGCTAATAATAATGTACAGTATATTTCGATTTGCACAGGAACTCTTTTATTTTTTGCACAAACTTGCAAAAGAGGCGTGTCAGTAAGCTAAAATGTGTTGAAAAGTGATGAAATTAATTTTCAAACTGCAACGAATCAAAAGTGGCTCAATTAATTTGAGTACTGTTTCTTTGCCATTAAATTTTAAAGTTCTTACTATTATTCTTCGTTAGTTCACTTTAAAAATTATTTCTTATTCTTATTTAAATTTTGAAAATAGAAAAAACGAAGTTGGGAAAATTGCTGTTTGTGTGCATGGTTGCAAAGCGAGTATAAAAAATGTCTGCTTTCTGATATATATAACAGCTGATTTCTAATTGTGTCGCTTACTTTTGAAAAAATTGCTGCCTCTGTACCTGGTCGTAAAGTGAAAATAAAAAATGTCTGCTCTTTGATTTCCTCTGTATCTGCTGTCTCTTTCCTGAGTCGCTTACTTTCATCGAGATTGCTAAAATGTTTTTGCAATTTTTCGCCGCTGTCATCGATTCTTCATGCAGAGTATAGCAGATAACATTTTCTAGACTTTAAACCAAATAAATGTGGTCTGCACATTTTCTGAGATAAAAATAAAATTCCTCAAAAAAATTATGCCATTTTACACCCATCGCATTTGCTTGAAAGTTTATCCCATCCGATTAAAAACTGTCAGCTGCAAAATATATGACTAAAGTGACGTTAAAAAATAAATTCTTCTTTCATTACTCTTCACACAAAAAATATGTGAAACGAAAGAAAAAGAAAACACGCGAAACACGCCAAAGGCTCTTTAAATGCCATTTAATTGCCGCCATTGAGTGGCAGTCGGTTTATCGGTCGCACGATAAATGAAAATGAACCAGTAGTGGTAGCCGCAACTGCCAGTTAAATGCGCTCAATTCGCTTCTCTCTGCCATCTATCACAATCATTTAAATTTGCATTTCCTGCGCTTTCTTTTGTCTTTGTGCGCATTCTTCTGCTGTCTGTCGCCTAGCGTCTCCGTGTTCTGCGCCATTGGATAGCAAAAATGCAGTCATTACCTTGGCTTTGTGAGCAGACACAAAGCACTATGCAGCTGCATACATTATGCGTCATTTTTGCGAAGCAGCTGTGGAAGAGGAAAACCCAGTAATAATGATGAACTGGAGGAAAGCGCAAAGTTTTCGCATTTCTTTATTGCTTGAATGCATGCTTTTGCATATCTTCAGGCGTAGTACCACAGTTAGACCCACTGCTAGTTACAGCTACTCACAGCCCTCACCATTGTCGTCTACTCAAGTCATTAAAGTGTGGCAATAAGTACAATAAAAGTTCGTTCTCAACGCGCACTTATACATTTTTGCTTAATTTTTTTATTTTGGTTTGTAGTATCATTTTATTCTCTGCTAAATCTGAGCAAAAGTCTATATAAATGTATTATATTTTTATGAAGCTTTTAAATGGGCAAATGCAGCTGGGATTTTTACTAAACGGCGAGTTGGTTGGTTTATGTGGCGAGTATTTTATGATTCCAATTAGCGCTAAAAACGCATCATTTTATTGACATCGCTCTCTTTTTCTGCTGAAAATATGCGGTGGTGAAAATATTTATAATGGCCCGAGGGGAGAGGCTGCAAATAAATATTATGAATTTTCATTATCCAAGCTAAAACAAGGCTTAGTCTACTGCAAAGTATTGCGAGTAACTGCAGATGTGCTCTGCTGTCTACATATTCTACCTCCGGCAAATTACAGCTCTTATCCCGGCTTCTATCTTCACTTAGTGTTCCATGGCCTGCAGAAATGCTTTCTATAACTTTTTTAGTATAGTCCCATTGTTCATTTTGAGAGAGGCTGCATATTAATTTATAAAAGAAGAAGGGTCCACGAGCTTACACAGCCTATGTAGGAAAGTAAATTTTTTCACCTACAAATAATCGAGGCTTAGTTATTATTGAGTGGTTTTTGAAAAAAAAAAACTCAAAGAAAAAGGATCTCTGAGTCAATTGCTACTTATATTGGGTACCTCGCTCAAAGCCTTTGCCTTGACTTACAAACGATTAATAGCATACTTTTGCATTCTAAATTGCCAAGTTGGAGCAAATCATTTTTTTTCTTTTTCGCTTTCCCACGGGGTTTCTCCCTAATTCTACGCAGCTTTATGACTTCCTGCTTTGTATACGCATTACGTGCAGCAACGAGTATATATTTCTAATTGCATGCAACTCGCTGAATAATTAATGAAGCCATAATTAAATAAAATTTGATGAACTTTTCTGCTTCCATTCGGTTCCAATAAATTTTCATAAGCGGACCCGAGAGTAGATAAAGTGCAAATAGAATAAAAGAACTGCAGTCAAGCAACAAATTGAACTCGTGACTTATTCGAATACAAATCAAATGCAGCTGCTAAAGTTCATCTAAATGCTCCAATGCAGGCCTACAACTAAGTAGTCTAAGATGGAAAGGAGAATAGGAGTTAATATGCGCAGGCATAATTAGTGGTAGATGCAGTGAAGAATTTGCGAAAACTTTTGTGCGCACTTATAAGCACCAACAAATGAGCAGAAAAAATGCCCAGTGTTGGCTGCATTCACTTCAAGTTTTCTTTATTATGCGCCACAAAATAGATTCCTTGAATTACAGCGGCATGGGAGCGTGAGCACTGAAAGCAAAACAAAATAAGCAGCAGAGAAGAAAGCAATTAAGCTTGCATTCAAAACTTTTCGCATACCAGCTTATAGTGGCATATTGCGTGCGCGAAAAGAACACAAAAAAAAAAAAAGAAATATAAGAAAAAATTCCATGCAAAACAAATTACAAATTAAAACTTTAAACGGAAGCGAGTTGTAGTTTGTGCAGCTGACGCACTCCAGCCGAACTTATATCACTTTAACCACTGCAGTTATGAGCTTATTCATGTGGCATAACATAGTTGAGCTGCGCTTTAAATAAGGAATTAAAACAAGCGAATATTGCGTGCCTTAGTCCTGCGAAGACGGACTAACTGGCTTGTGGCGTTGCTGGCAACTTGCTAAATAACGTGAATTTTTATATATAGAAAGTATTCGCTGCTAGCAGCTATGCTCATTAACTTTTCCGAATTGTTATTGAACAATTTATTGCTGAGCAAAAAATATTTTCATTAGCGCTAAAACTATTTCGCTACAAAAGCTATCAATTGACATTCTCTCACTTATTCATTGAAAACGTTTCGGGGGCAATTAAGTTAGCTGGTCACCATGGGGCTTCAGCTACATTGTTAGTTTTTATAATCGACTGTGCTGAAAACTTTATAGAACGAGACTGCTTGCAGCAGGGCAATTCAATTGAAACTCGCTCACCTACAATAAAGGCATTTAAATGGATAGCTTTAATTTATGTTGCGTATACGCCACGTCGGCACACCGTTCGCTTATGCGCTCATAGGCACACTTCCGTCGTTGCACATTTTAGTGGTTTTTGTTCGAAGTTTTTTTATTTTTTATTTGCTAATCATATGGAATTACTAGACCTGTTGCTGGTTCATAGGAAAAGTTGGTCACTTTTTTTTCTTAGTGGACTAGGGGCGAGATTTTAATTCTCATTTTTAAATAACAATCGAGAAAAAATGTAAATCAGTGGAAACTGTTGATACTGCAGTAAATATAAAGCCTCCAATGCCTTAGGTTAAGTAAAGTTACGAACTTAAATGAAACTGTCAAACTTGATTGGGGGGAGGGGGCTTTTAAAATTACCCACCCATATTGGGCGACCGTCGTAGTCAATTGGTGTGGTCAATGCTACTAAATTGACAATTCCTGCCGAAATTGATTTATTGATTTAAGTCCATGAACCAAAAATTCTACGGCTGACTACCTTTTGGTTATTGGGGGTTCGAAGCCCACTACGTACAAAAGTATAGAATTATAAAAAAGTGTTTTCTAACAGCGGTCGCCTCTCCGCAGTTAATGGCTAACTTTCGGTTGAATTTATGTCATTAAAACACTGCTCATTAAATCTGTGTGCTATTGAGCGGTGGTATTAGGCTGTTGGTATATCCATCTCCGGAATAACCACAAAACGCATACAACATAAATTACAGTAGCCATTTTAGCCATCTGACTAAAACTACAGCTACACAACGATCAATTTTCCAATGAGCTATTAAAAAAAAAAATCATTAAAAAAACACAGCTCTAGCGCCCTCTGGTGACCGCAGCGCTTTTGCTAGCTTCTCTTTGGTTGAAAAAAAGCCAATAATATGACTGCTGTAAAACGACATCAAATATTCACATGCGGAGCATTCATTGACAGCTCAACCGAGTCTTAATCAGCCTTATGAACGTAGTTACTGAGCTTAACCGAAAAAAATAATCTTTTATTCCATCCATCCATCCCTGCTCAGCTGATCCCAAGTCCACGCAAGGCAGCAATAGCATAGTGGATGTTCATATGCCGAAAATTTCTTAGCCTATTGAACTTTATGAGTGCGTTTATGTGTGCTTGGCACAACCAGTAATAATTTTACTTTAATGGACCAGTTGGTTACGAGAATAGCGAAAATGCAAGTTTTCAATATTTCTACAAATTTACATTTAAAAGATGGTTGCTGCATTATCTTGGTCGAAATTTATTTTTAAAATTGATTATTTTGAAAAATTGTTCAAGCGTAAGGCAATACGTTTGATCCCTTGCGGAGATGTGAAATTGAGAGTTTGCCTTTTTGTTTTTGGTTTGCTTTTGTGTTTTTTGTTTTTGGTTTTTTTGTTTTTTTTTTTCTGGTTTAGCAAAAAACCAGTCGATAAACCAATCCATACAAATAACTTTTTAGTGAATTTTTGAACATTTTTGATGTCTGCACTCTGCTCTGAATTATTGATAAGTGTCTGGGTTTTTATTGAATTGGATTGAATTTTACAACCCAAATGTGCGTATTTATCGCTTATCGCAGTCCTTCTAGTTGTGCAGCAGATTTGGAGTGAAAATTGTGTAAACAGTTCTTGGCTGCTACTGGTCAGTATAACACCTGCATTCAAAATAATAGGAGCGCGGTAAAAAACTAAGTTTTGTGAATCATTTTTTTTTTTTTATTTAATTATTTTTATATTTTTATAAAATAATATCATTCTACTAACGCTACTAATGCCCACTGGAGGCGCTTTCATCAAATAAGCACACTAAATTGGCTAGAATGGAGCCACGGCCATAGAAAATTGCCACTGAATCTTCGGAGACAGGGTATGAGAAATACGATAGCGGTACTAACAGGGCATTGTCTCAGTGGCGGGGATGCAAATTGACTGAGGGTGCCACATAATGACTTTTGCCGAAGCTACCGAGACTCGGTCATGGCTTTATACAGAAAAAGGCTTTTAACGCTCCAATTCGCCTTTCTTGATAGCATTGAAGAGGTCTTACAAATCTTCTTCCGCAGCATGGTTTCGTGTGTAGAAGTCCACGCATATGGGGAAAGTCCTTAATTGCCATTCACTTGGGAGTGACCAGAACGATTCTTCTGCATACGGTTCAGGCAGCTCACAATTTCCGGACTTTGCCCCAGTATCCTCTCGGTAGCTTCCGAATATCCGTTTGAGAGCGAGCTAGTGTAAGAAGGCGAAATATCCAAAGTTGCGCACTGGGCTTGGAACCCGCCACGTAAAAATCCTTACCCAATGAAAATGACAACAAAGCCTTTCCCAAATAGAATTGCCGAAATTAACAAAAATTAATTAAATCCATTGATTGGCTTAGAAAAGACTCTGCAGTGTAAAAATCGAGCTCGAATGGTATCACAATGGTACTATCCAGGCCTAAGTGTATCGCATGACAGCCACTCAACCTAACCTAACTTAACATGTAAAAGAAATGTGCTCTCCAATACAAATTAGCCAGTAGCTCTACTTTGTACAAATAGTATGCAACTTTATAAACCATTAAATTAGAATACACAAAAATGCAAGTTTCAAGTGGCTCAAAGTTCTTGATGATTTTTGATTTTTTTTTTTCATTGCGGTGTTGCGCATTTTCTTCCACATAGAAAACTTTGAAAATGTGTTTTATATGAAAAGAAATTCCCAACATCGCATACAAAAATAAAAGAAGAAAAATTTCGAAAATCAAAAAAAAATTTGAGTGAATTGAAACTTTTGCCTTACTAAAATTTATTGGGCTATAAAACAGTATAGCTGAATTTTTCTAGAAATTCTGATGAAAGAGTTAAAAATTTGAAGTATTATATTAAATTTTTTTTATAATTTTTTTTTTTATTTATTAACTTTAGGCAAAGCTTGAAGCTCTGAGTTATTTGGTTAACTGTATAACTTATATTTTTTTAGAGATTCTAATTAGTATTTTTTTTTAATTTTCATATTGTCTTGCATTTTATAAACACTTGAAAGCTCTAAGTTGTTTATTATTTTAGAAAGCGTTATACTGTTATAAAAAAAAAAATAAATATTTTCAAAAAAAAAAAAAAAAAAGTCTTAATTCTCAAAACTTAGTAATACCCCTTGTCCTATTATTTTGAACACCGGCGTACATATGTACGCTTCAGTGCAGACTTTTGCCAGCCTTCCTCTGAAAATATTTATTCTATTAGTTTCCTTCCTTCATTCAAACATTCCACATATATTTTTAGAACACTCAAAGTTATCCAAATATTTTCTACCCAACCAAATAGACTCCGCCAGAGAAGGGCATATCTTCGAGTATAGCTGATATACGATAGTACACATGTTTATAGGCGCATACATTGTCGTACATGGAAGTATCTTCGGGCAACTACTTTCGTAAAATATAGGAAATAAGTAAAAGTTACTGCATTAATCTTCGCCTGTGCTTGTAACATGGTTTTTTGTGGTGTTTCTTGCCTGTTTCGACATCATTTTGGCAGGCACTTCATAAGCCAGGTTTGTGTGTTGCGCGCCTACACATTCCATAAAACTTTTTTAATTGCTCCAGCATTAACTTAGCATTTTCTATGTCGCACTGACGCAATTCGCTCACACGCCTGATAGCTCTCCGGCTACCAATTCACCAGGCATTGACACTCTCATGTGGGTATGTATGAATGCGTGTGGGTATGTAGTTGTACGTGCACTGATGTGTGAAATTTTGATGTTAAAGTTTTATTGCGTCCTTAACTTGTGAATTTCCTGCGGCTACTCTCATAAAATGAGTATTTAGTGTTGATTGCTTATCTCTTCACACATTCGGTGTGGTTAGAAAAGAAAGAAAAAATATTTTAATTTGATTTAATTTGACGATGAAAGTAATTTAGTAGGGATTACATGATTGAGATAAAATATGCAGCATTTTATGTGATAACTCTTGTTTCTTTTGAAAGGAATTTGATAATTCCGCAATTAAAAAAGAAGACCTCCTTTCTATTGCTTAACGCAATTGACCAGCTTATTCTTAAAAGCCGCTCTTGAGGGGCTTTGTACTATTAAGACAATTTTGCAAGTGCTTGAAAAGGTGATAATTCGTTAATGAGTCTAAGTGCGTTGAATAAAACTTTCCTTCCAAATTCTGGGAGCCTGTAGTGCATCTTTAAAGAGGTTTTCTGCCGAGAGTTCTTTTGATGGAGCACAGCACAGTTACTATTCGTCAGTTCCGTCTACTTCTGGTCAATTACCAGCTTCAGTCTCGTCAGTAGTTGACAATACAGGACCGAATTGAGTGTTAGGCCTGTTATGAGTAGTTCATAGTGATTGATTCTTTTCCAATTTGAATCAAATACTTAGCAAAATTTGCTTACTCATAATTCGGACCAGTGCATCCTTTAAACTGGCTCACATTTTAATCACAATCATAATAATTTTTTTCGTATTTTTCGTATTTGTTTTTCATGAGTATTTATTATCCACTTTATAAATGAGCCTACTTTGATTTATTTTAGGAAAGAGTCGGGCGTTTGTTCGATCTAAAATTTGTTCTTGCGTCAGTTTTTTATATCCATAAATCGAGCTCGTGCTTGAGACCAGCCTTGTGCAAATAATTCAAAGTCGAAATAGTTCTCTGTCTTACCTCAACTCCCAGGAAATGAAATTAGTACCCACTTGCTAGTCCACCCTGACCATTTCTATGATTTTATCAGCATTTTCGATGATTGGCTTACCAAAGCGCGCCCCATCATCGACGTCCATACGTGCATTGAAATCATTTAAAAATTTGCTGTTGGACTATAAACAGAATAAGTTTCTTTAACCGCCTGCTCCGACTGTAATGAAAAATTGATTTTTGTAAAACTATTCATTAATTAAAAAACCCGTAAAACACCTTTTTTATTGAGTGCATTTCTTTTTTTGTTTTTGATTAAGGTGTAAAAGCCATCCAAAGCCTTAGTCTGTGTGTGACTTTAACGCCACTAAAATCACATCAAGTCGGACGGTTCATCCTACAAAGATGCCGATTTGGTAACTACTTCGGGAGTCCGTCTTGAGTAATCGAGCTCATTCGACAGTTGCATTCGTAGGCTGTTCGTCTTTCTGCCTTTTATCAATACTCGTACGGCAGTTGTTCTTGCTGCTGCGTTCGTCTAGCAACATTCCTTCGCCGCCAATCCATGATTCGTGTAGGAAAAGCTTGCATCGTCCTGCACTTTCCATCCGACTCTAGCATTTGTGGGATTAGGTTATTGGACCAGTTTCATTTGCCAGGTCATCCCGTTCCTTAGCCAACCTGTTGCAATGAAAGTCCACATCTTCGGCAGTTTCCTTTTCATCCAAGCATTCTGGGCAATAAGAACTACCAGCCAAGTCTAGGCGATGCAGACATTTTTGTTAGCATCCGTCTCCGCTTAATAGCTGTGTCAGGGAAAAATAAACGTCTTCGTGTTTTCGACAGATCCACACGTTAGTCCCTGAGATCAACAACCTACGCGTCCATAAGCCTTTTGGTTACTAGTCTCATTTTAATTGCCATTCAGCTATCAAGGTAAAATGTTCTGCTTGTTGGAGTTTCTCTCGCGGTTTGGGATCTCGCTAATACAATCTCTGCAGTACAACTTCCTTTGGTCATTTGCCCGGATGTTTATTTTACTAGCTATGGTGTCCCGTCCTATAGCTACACGCGGTCCTCAACGCACTGACTTGTAGTACTTCTTTAAGATATCTAATGGAAAATGGTCAGAGCTGCTCACTTCACCTAATGCGCTGAAATCTTACAAAATTTTATATATCAAACTTTTAAGGTTGTGCTTTATAATAAATTTTTTTTTTTTTCAACTGCAACCATACGCACAAATTTTTGTAAACAGCAACTGATTATAAAGAGTTAACTAATTTTTATTTTACACTTTATTACTTCTTCGATTATTTTCAAGAAAATTTATAAGAAAATATAAGTACATATAAGTACAGTCTAAAAATAAGCAAACATTTAAGCTCATCGTATTCGTATTGCCTTCAACTTTCTAATTGATTTTAATTAAAGAGTTACAGAAAAGCCTGATAAGCACACAAATGCACATTTGTATGTATTGACCTCAAGCGAGGGAAACACGAACTGGTAAATGAGAATAAAGCCACCGTGGCACGTTCCACATTTTTTATACACAAAACAATTCTATTTCACTTGCATTAGGAATTTGTGGCTGCGTGCGAGAAAACGAGCAGAGAATGGCGCAGAAGTGATTTGGCAGCATAATGGCGCAGCAAGCAGTGATTGTGTTTGTGTGTTTGCCATGTGGAAAAAAGGAAATTTTATATTTCCTGTTTATAAAAATACAAGAATCAATTTGTTGGCATATCTACGCATATCTACTTCATAGATGAGCAGTAAAGTCAATTGAAGTGAAGCGTGAAAATGTACAGTGCAATGCAACTAAGCGCAACAACACTTCAGAATGCTTTTAAGACAAGTGCGTAAAAATTCCTGGAAATTCTTAAAAAATCAAGTTTCGCTTAGAATATTTCATTTTAATAACATCACAGATATATGAAAAGTTACAATAGTTAGTCGCCTGATTTCGTAAATTTCTTGCATTAAAGCGGGGTGGTGAATTCAGGCGGAATTGAATCAGATTTTTACAAATTATGCAGTTGCTTTTGCGCTGTCTTGAAAGTCAAGTCTATATAAAATTATGCATTTATATACATAAATATATGTTGAACATAAGCAAACTATTAAGGGAAGTAATTCCAAATACAAAAAATCAAATCAACAAAAACAAATTTCAAATAAAGTGAGGCAAAAGGTTCAGTGATAAGAAAATATTTTAATTAATAAAAAAACATGAATTAATACTTAATTCCATCCAGAATTCTGAAAGTCTGCGGTCGATAAATCAGATTGCAAAAAAGAGAAAAATACTACTTTGCTGGACTTGGAAGCACCACTTCATTGCTTCATACAAATTATAAGCGCAGACGCGCGCGTACAAAATTCAGCTTTTAATAAACTTAGTTTCTTTTTTTCAACAATTTTTTAAATTTTTTATTCTTTATAAAAATGTATCTCATTCTAAACCAGAACCACATTAATCCAAGTTTCAAACTTTGCACAAGGTGGCGCAAAATTAATCCCTCAATGGGAAGATTTACAATTTTTGCAAACGACGTCGTACGTCAATTATATTTAACCATTCTGAACGACACAGCTGCCGGTAATAAAAAACAGACCACCAATGGAGCGAGTAAACATAAAAATCAAGATTTACATCACTCAAAATGGTGTATTTTATTCAGAAAAAAAGATAAAAGACAGACTAGCACCACCTTTCGCAAGATCCACAAAAAATTCGATCAATTTGAATTCTAAAAGAAATTAGTCGAAATGATCTGCTATAATTTGCTTCGTTTTTCTCCCAATAGAAGTTGTGGTGATTTGTGGTGGCCTTATTATAGGTTAGATTAGGTTTGGCAGCCGTATTGCTCATAGAGTCAGCGATGCGACTTAGACTACGAAATGGGTCCGTTGCGAGCCGCAATGGCTGGGCTATATTTCCCTTTTCATATTGAACCATAATGAATTTTTGACAAAGTGTAGGTTGTTGATACCTCAAGTGTGTAGATTATCTATATTCGTTACGAAGTAGGATCTTAAATATCGGTTTCTGCTTTTGGCTAGAGCCGGGCATGTGTAAAAAAGGTGTTGAATTGTTTCCAACTCCTCCTCTTTCTGCAACTTCGACAGAAATCATGCGTGTAAACGCCTAATCTCCTTGCATGATTTCCCATGATACAATGTCATGTGAGGGCCGCTACTAAGGTCCTAATTTGAAGTCTACTCAATTTTATGATATTCTTGGATAGACGTAAATTTAGCCTTGGCCATATTTGCCTAGCAATTTCACAGGTATTGACACTAATAAATCTTTGATTTACAGAACTCATTAGCGCGTCCTTAACAAGAAGCGCACAAGTTGCGAAAGGTAGCTCCATAAAATTACTTATGTTTGACATACAAGGTACCTTGCAAGTTGGCCAGCCTTACTATAGGGTTTGGCCATTTCATTAAGAGATTGGCGACAATGTAAGATACTCCTTGATGTTATTTGGAATATTTGGAATGCATCCTGGACCCGTAGGGAAGCTTGGCTGTCTGATAGAATGCAGATATCTGTTGAAGATATTCTGTTTATCTCTAAACATTTTAAGGATTCATGAATAGCGTTTATTTCCGCCTGAAAAACACTACAGTGATCCGGTAGTTTAAAGGATTCACTGAAAGATAGTTCTTCGCAATATAACCCTGCTCCTATGCCGGTGTCTATTTTAGATCCGTCCGTGTAAATCTTATTGGGTATGTTGGGAGTTGGATCTTCTTCAAGCCATTCCAGTCAAGAAGAGATTTTCAATAGGAAATTCTTTGCGAAGCAGAGAATGTGAGGGTGATAATCACAATCACTGGGTATATCCGTATAGGAGTTTAAGATGGTTGAATGTCCATGTGTGACAGTCTTCCATTGTAAGTTCGCACTGAGCCTTAAAGCGGAACAGGCCGCTGTGTATTTGCAGAAGAGATCTAGGGGTGGCATATGTAGGAATGATATCCACAGCCATGGATGGCGTGGCTTTCATGACGCCTCATAAAAGGTAGTCTATAAGCTGCTGCACAAACCTGTTTTTTTGCATTTATTTCTTTTAGTGAAAGTTATTTTATTTCATATCTGTTCCGAATAAGGACCAACTCAAGCTGTAAAAAAGATTTTTAGCAATGTTGAGACTCGAGTACCACCCAGCGCAAAAAAATAAAGAAATATTTACGATGGTTTAAGGTAAGTAGAAGAAAGGCTTCTCATAATTATATAAAGATACATCGTATGTGTATTTTTTTTTTAATTTGGCTTAAGTGCTCATTTGTAATAATTGCATCAATTCACTGGTTTAAGTAGGCTGGGCATTCAGACGCTTCACACTCCACACTCCGCACTATCTATACCCAAACATATACACATGAGTTTAAGTAAATAGACATTTATTAGCATTTTAAGTGCTTATGAACTTGGCAAGCGCTGAACCCAATTACACACATACACACGCAGTTTAACTGCTATGGATCACACAAATACACTTACATACATAACTACAAATTCACCTATTTTAATGCAGAAGTGCGTACGAAATGACTGTTTATTTTTCGAAAAGGAATTGCCGTTTTCAATTTGTGGCTACCATTTGAGGCACGTGTGGTAGTTGGTTGTTGTGCTTAACAGTGCGTGTGAGCAAACACAATTTCGATTGTCTGCTCCTAGTCAAAGTAAGAATTGCAAGTGCGTGGGTATGTGAAGAAAACCAAAATATCTGCACTACTGTTCAATGCGACTTGGTCACTATTTACTTAGGAAATGAGACATTTTTCCGGTCTACTAGCACGTTTCGCAATCGATTATTGCATGCTTGAGAGCCAAAAAAGAAAAATTGTTATCAGGCTATTCAAGAAAAAGTGAAAAGAAAGATGCAAAGTCGATGAATTTTGTCAGAATTGATTTGCTATCACCCTCAGTATCGGAAATATCTTTCAATTTTGTATCATTTCGAAACTCTCCTAGGGAAACAATGAATTTATCAATCAGCAAGAAATGAACTGTTACAAAAATATCAAGAAGATTTTGTAAAAAAATTTAAAATTTTTTTTTGGCTTCACATTCATTGATTCGCATACAAGCTTACTGACTTATTAAACGTGTCCGACTCTTCAGCATTCTCTGTTCGCTCGCTCGTCGTTGTTAAAGGCCACATATCTAACATAGCAAATATTTACTTGTGTGCTTTAATTTTTATTTTTTGCCTTCCATTTCAAACCTGCTCTACAACTTAATTTAGCAATTTCTTAGCATTCTCCAGCAAATGCTAGTAAAAGAGCTTAGGTGTAGTTTGTTGGTGCATTGCTACGTATGAGTTGCATTGCTCTTCCTTGGAATGCTCTTGTGGCGTTGTGTGTGCGCTGCCTTTGGCATTGAGCTTTTAATTAAGTAATGTACATATGTAACTACAGATGAACATGGCAACAACAACTACAAGAGTGGGCACTTCTCGTTTCTCCCTTTCGGACGCTCTCTTTCTCTCTCTCTTCTGTTAAGCTGCATAAGTGTATTTGCTTCGCAACCAGCCATGCAAAAGTTTGAATCAATTAGCTATTTATTTTTATGTGTGTGCGCTGGGCTTGGCAATGTGCCGTACATAGCAGCGATGAGATGAGTACAGATGTGGCCGCATGTTTTATATGTTCACTTATTAAAAGAGATGTGCTTGGAATTTCTCATGGACTGGAATTAATGCAATGTATGGAACATTAGTGGGTGTATTAGGGATGCCAATATATGCGGTAATTGCTAACGAAAGGATTTTGGGACACTTTAATTGAAATGAAAGGATTCCGGGACTCTTTATGAGGCATACAAATAAATAAATAATTAGCGTTTACACCCTTTTTGGGCGTTTGACCGAGCTCTTTCTCCTATTTTTGGCGTGCGTTGGGGCACAAATGGAGGCACCTACAGTTCTAAACCGACTATGAATGGCAGATATTTTTTTATGAAGCGCTTTTTCATGGCAGAAATACACTCGGAGGTTTGACATTGCTTACCCAGGGACGAACACTATTAGAAACAACTTTTTCTTCATTTTGGTGTTTCATGGAGCTTCGAACCTAAGTACTCCTCCGAATTCCAAATGGTAGTCACGCACCAAGCCATTTTGCTACGGCGTTCGTACTACCATAACTAAGGTAAAAAGTCGGCGGTGGTAGTGGGACAAACCTGTACTGTTTATCGGCCAATTTCAAAATTCCAATCAATTCGTGCTGGTAACATAAACGTCTAGATGATGCACGCTTTGGCAGGAAATTGGCAAAAGAGCCAAAGAGCCAGGGATAAGAATGTAATTACACAGATCGTCAAAATAAAGCTGAAAGACGATTCAAACTTTTTACTTCATCCATTGTTTTCAACCATATTGACGGTACCTATCAGAAGAATAGTTCCAGTCATCCTACATTAGTTTCAAAGTCAATTTTGCTCCTACAAAGGCACTCACTTGCCACTGCATTTAAACTTTTTTAATTGAGTTTGAGCATCTTGAAAGAGGAAATCAATGTGAAGACTATGAATTGCTGAGATTTTGAATGAGTAGTGAACCCATTAGTTTAACTTAGTGGAAATAAAAACTTTACATTTGCTTTTTTAATGAAAATTTTCGCCAACGCGCGCAATATATAAGTGCAATCTCTCACAAAGCCATTCAAGGCTTCATTTGCTGCATCCGCTTGGGAAAAAAGTGCGCTCTCTCAAGAAATATATCGCCATGTAAAACTAGCTTATCACGTTTTTTTTGTTTCCCAAGTGCGAGTGCATATAAAAGTAATTTACAACGTACAAAATACGTGTTTACATGAGTACTTACCACACGAATATATATTAGCCAGACCGCTGTTGGCATTACCTTTGGCTAAAAATAGCTGTGAATGTGGAAAAAAACAAACACTTAAAAGCGCATATGTGGAATTACAAGCGTTGTTGTAAAAGTGTTTAATATAAGAAATGTATGTAAATAGGAATGCGGGCGCAATTATTGCATGCCCCAGTATTATAAAAGTTTGTAACACTAACACTGTGTGCCACTTAAGACCACATACGTGGAGGTAGAATGGGCTTTATGCGAATACCCAATGAGAATTTAAAACATTTATTTCAAGAATGTTAAATGTATTTTACTTTTTTTTTATAATAGGTAAACAAATACGGCTCGAGAAAATATTGCGTTTAAAAAACTAAGCTAAAGAATAAATCACATTGAAATATTAACTGCTTTTAAGTTAAAAACTTGTATAACTGCTTATTAGGATGGGTCAGTTTGAATGCAACAATTTTTCGAGACATCGTTCCTAGCACACTCGTATTCTATATAAAACCTTAAGAGGTAAATCCACTAAAATCAGTTTTCACCGATTTTAGAAAAAAATTAGGCATAGTTAACTAGTACGAATTTGAGAGGAACTAATAATAAAGAAGATATAAAGTAAAACAAAGGTCAAAACCCATACCACACTGAAAATATCGGTTCTCATCCGATCACCGAAATTAAGCAGCGTTGGGCGCTGTTAATACTTGGATGGGGGACCGCTTCTGAACACCGCGTGTTGTTGCTCTTTGGAGGATTGAAAAAAGTTTAAATTTGAATTGGTCGAGCCTAGGAGCACCAAGAGATTTGGTGGCTCCTAAAACATTCAGGCTAAAAAGCCCATTGTATTTAGAGCTCTGGAAAGAATAGAGATAGTGACAGAGGTAGGTAGTCCTGTGAGAATTTGATTCTTTGGTAAATCTGTAAATACCCTTCAGTTCTAGAGAGGCACATTGGGTCATCAATGATTCATGATATTATCATATGCTGACCCCATGGGTTGTGTTCTGTAATAATATCGACCATCAACCGAACGTCTTTCCTTCCAAGTTTTAGAAGAAAGTTCGACAATTGCCTGTGCGGGCATGCCACAAAACACTTTGCAGTTCAGTTCTGCAACGTTCTAGACTGTCCCATAGCGCTTTGTGTAAATTGCAAACATAATCGCTGATCCCCTTTATGATTCTTGCAGAACTGTTTCCGGTTATTGACACTGGTCCCTGTGGGGTAACCTCTGATCCACGGTTGGCCATTTTATCGTCAATTTTGTTTCCTTGAACACCGCAGGGTTCTGGAACCCATATAAGTACGAGCCTGTTCTGTCTTGTGACATAATTAAGTTTCTTCTTATATTCTTGAACAATTTTTGAGGTTTGCTTCGAGTAGTCCAGGGCCTTCAGTACAGCCTCACTGTCATTGAAAACCCCAATCTGTTTTTTTGGAGGATGGTTATGTGTGTGGAAGTCCCCGTAAGTGGAGAACGTCCCTGATCACCATGGAATTGGTAGTGGTCAGGACGATTCTTCTGTATACGGTTCAAGCACCTGATCATCGGCTTGCGAGCGATCTAGTTTGAGAAGGCACTTTGCGGTAGGTATGAAATGCTTTTTATCTTTCTAAACTGAAAAGAAATGGAAACGGTAGGCCAAACATGGATATTTCTGGGCGAGGTAGCAGAACTTTTAGGAAATACTCTCGTAGAGCAATCGACGGCTTGGACAACGGATATGCAGGCCCCAAGCCCACATCCCTTACGACGTGAGCTGATATCCAGGGTTCCACTACTAGGTGAAAAATGGCAAATTGACTATGTCAATGGTGAATCGAGAGGGTGAGAGCCGATGTCGAAACCACCCAAAGCAACTAAACAAGCTCCGGAGGATGTGGAGACGGCACGGAAAATCTCTCAATAGAAGCAAACGGATCTCTGCCACCGCGTAAGTCTCACACAACAGTTAAATCTGGTGCGAATCTGGAAATTACTGGTAGAGAGGCTGACGGTACGGGGGACTCGAATGCAGGTGCTGGTCTATCCGAAAGGCAGAAGGCGAAAAAAGTCAAAGCATTAGCTAAGGCAAGTACTTAAGCTCCGTCAACTTCGACACCTATAACGGCAACGCTACCCTTTTACACAACTTTTAGTCGTTCGTGAATATGTAGTCTTTAAAGGTTTAACTGCGACCGGTTGTAGTCTGAGAAAGATCTGCTTGGACCCATAATCAGTTTGTACAGGTGAATGATGTGGTGCAAACGAAGTTTTTAAGAGACTGTAGTGGTCGTGGTTAAGGTCTAACCTAACCTTATTCGAGAAACGAAAGGGAACAGTTTGTCTGCTAAGTCTATAGGAAACACATTAATAAAATTATACTACTCTGCCTTCTAGCAACTTTTTCAAAGTATTTCTGGGTCAACAGAAACATGCATTCTACCGATATCTAATGAATTATATCGAAAAGGTTAGCATTTAAAAATAAACCACTTTCTTTAAGATAAATTAATTTAAAGGCATAAAAATATTTAAAACTTCTGTTAATAATTGTCTTAAAAAATACAAATTATTAACTTTAAAGATCTACACGGACGTATCTAAAATGGACACCGGTGTAGGATCAGGGTTATTTTGCGAAGAGCTTTCTTTCAGTGAATCCTTTAAACTACCGGATCACTGTAGTTTTTTCAGGCAGAAATAAACGCTATTCATGAATCCTTAAAATGTTGAAAGATAAACAGAATATCTTCAACAGATATCTGCATTCTATCAGATAGCCAATCTGCCCTACCAGCCCTGGATGCATTCCAAATAACATCAAGGAGTGTCTTACATTGTTCCAATCTTATGCTGGGTGCCAGGCCACAGAGATATACCAAGGAACTGTAGGGCCGACCAACTTGCAAGAGAATGTACCTGTATGTCGAACATAAGAAATTTTAGCGGGTATCTCTCGCAACTTGTACGCTTCTTATTAAGGTCGCGCTAATCAGTTCTGTCAATCAAAAATGGATTAGTGTCAATACGTGTGAAATTGCTAGGCAAACATGACCGCGGATAAATCTACGTCTGTCCAAGAATATCATAAAATTGAGTTGACTTCAATTTAGGATCTTAGTAGGGGCCCTAACAAGACATTATCTCATAGGAAATCATGGGAAGAGATTAGGCATTTACACGCATGATGTCCAGCTCTATAATATTTAAGATTCTAGTTCTTAAAGAATCTATATTCTACTATCTATATACCTATACACTTTAGGTATCAACAACCTTTTACGCTTTGTCAAAAGCTCAAGATGGTTCACTATGGAAAGAGAAATGTAGCCCAGCCCCCGCGGCTCACAACGGAGCCATTTCGTGGTCTAAGTGGCATCGTTGTCTCTATGTCCGATGGGGTGCCAAACCTAACCTAACCTAACCTAACTTTAACAATTTTGATACTAGAAGCCATGTCTCTTACCCTAAATTATTGCCCTAATTTGTTCATTCCTACATTTGCTTGTTTATTTCCGACGGGCCAGCGCCATTGCCTGGTTCTAAATACGTTTAGTGTTAATGCTCGGCATTCAGGGGCATTTGCGACACAATTGCATGGATTGTACTGCTGTGTTGAACGCACTTCAACAAAAGCCACATGCACAGCAAATGTAGCATACAGCACAATATACATACGTACAAGTGCGTGTGCACATTCACACATAAAAACTCTTGTGTTGCCAACTTTTTCTTTTTTTTTTGAAAATTTTAGCGCCGAGGTTGTTAATTTTTCCTCTATTTTTATTTTTTTTGTTTTTTTTTTAATTTAATCTAGAGGAAAAACTCATAAAATGTAACTATTTACAAGTACACTCACACAAGAATACAGAAATAATGGAACAGCAATTTTCTTATGGAAGACGAAAATCTGCACCGTCCACAAGCAGCGTAGAAGGCAGGAATGTTAAAATTAATTTGAAGTTTAATACATTGAAAGACTTGAATAGATTCATAAAATATGCCCTTCGTTTACTGCAAGCCGCAGTAAAAGCACTTGGCAGACACTCCATCAAGGTTATCTTTTCTATGCGCACTAATTCCATTCCTTGGAGCAGCACTCACTTTTTTCATGCGCCAAACTCTACACAAAAAATGTGGAGACAGTGGTTTTTTCATTTTTGCTTTGACAAATTATTCTATGGCACACAAATTTGAGCTCTTAAATGTAATAAAATAAATACAAACTTATATGTGAGGAAATATCACTTTCCACTGAAGAACTTTCATATATGTGGCTGCATCTGCGTTTTTGCTGGCATGCGGCACAAATTCTTTCTAAAGTTTTCGACCCCAAAAAAAAGAAATATTTCAAGCAAAAACGGAATGCGTTTTTGCAACATTTCATCGTAATGTACTACATACGCATAGATGTGTAATATTTTATAAAGCTGCGGTTCGCTTGCACACAAACAAATGCATGCAGTCGTATGTCTAGCGCAATGAGATATGAATATAAAAAACGATAATGCCACTCTACGAGAAAAGTTGTGAAATATACGCAATCTAAAGCAAAACAGAAAAGGGCATTTGTTCTTCTCAGAGTTCATCATATTTGCCTCAAATGTTATGATTTGTCATATTTTATGATGGGTAATAAAGTTGCGCTCAAAAGCCTTTTTGATTTCCACAAAAAGTTTATGTCTCAAAAAGTAATGTCGAGTATCAGAGCTTAATTTACCTTGTTTTCCATGCAGTAGTATTTCACAGACCTGGCTCTTGACTTGAAATATTCAATAAAATGAGTAAAATTTTATAAAATAAAATAAAAAAAAATTTATTGGGTATGGAAATAAGTTTTTCCCCTTGTAAAAGAGGAGTCGCTGATGGTATTATTTTGTGTTCCCTCTAGCAATATACTGGTCATTTGAAGGTGTATGTGTGAGGGCTCAATCGCAGTAAGTCTTATTCGTTTGAAGCATAAAGATCCTTTTTATCTGACGTAAAAAATGTCTACGTTCATTCCGAAAAAACAGCATTTGCGGGAAGTCATGCTTCATTATTACCCTTTAAAGAAAAGTGTGGATGAAACGTGTCGTATATTGAGCAATATTTACCGTCATCGCTCTCCTTCAAATACAACTGTTAAAGGGCAGTTTCGACGCTTCCAAAGTGACAATTTCGACGTGAGTGATAAAGATCGGGAGGGAGCACCGAAAAAATTCGAAGATACTCAACTACAACAACTGGATGAAAACGCATGTCGAACCCTTGATGATATGTCTAAATAGTTGGATGTTGACAGATCAACCGTTGGTAAACGTTTGCGTGCGATGAAAATGGGCCACAAAACAGGTAACTGAATACCACATCAATTGAAGGGGAGGGATATCGAGATGGTGACGTGTGAGATGCTTTCTGAGCGACAAAAAATGAAAAGGTTTTCTGCATCGCTTCGTCACTGGCGTTGAATAATCGATCTATTATGACAAATCTAAGCGTCGAAAATATTGGAGAGTGCCAGGTGAACCAGATCCACCGACAGCAAAAAAAAATATTCAAAGGGTATGTTGAGCATGTGGTGGGATCAGAAGGGTGTCATCTATTATGAACTCCTTATATCATCTGAAACCATCACTGGCGATCGATACCAACCGCAGCTAATACGTTTGAATAAATCAGCAAAATAAGAAGATAGGGGTTGTCTTGGGCATCAACTCAGCAAGCACTGGACTAGTGCGAAAACGTGTAAAGTCGTGAGATCCTTCTGGCCGCAACTGAATCGGAGGTGCTCGCGGAAGCTTCTAAGTCTAACCTAAGTCGAGGCACAGCTCACGAATTTGGGAGATATCCTTACCGGAAAATGTCCGTAAGGTGTCCATGCAATGAGACTTGGGATTCCTTCAAGCTCTTTCTGCAGAAACTGTCTGGAGGATGAGATGGAATCAACTGAAATCATCTTGTTTTGCTACACTTGCGGATATTGAGGGCTTAAATATCATACAGCTGGAGAAATTCGTCAGTAGCTTGAAGCGGTTATACGAACGTACGAACCACTGTTGGTCGCCAAACTCTAACCCAAAACCCCTTCTTGCTTGTTCCACCGGTTTTTTGGTGCTCTCAATGAAAAGAGGCCGGAATGGGACGGTAGACATGACAAACTGATTTTGATACATGACAACGCCAGGCCACGCGTTGCTAAATCCGTCCAGAAATACTTAGACTGAACTAAGAATTCAGGGATTACCATCTGTTCCGACCAATGCAGTCAGTCTTAGTTGAAGAGCGGTTCACTTCTTACGAGATTATCGCAAACTGGCTCGATGAATGGATCAAGACAAAAGAACTCGAATTTTTCTTCAGAAGAATCCGAATGCGGCCTGGAAGGTGGAGTAAAGTTGTAGCTTCCAATGGCACATACTGCACATAATATCAATTTTAATTTAATTGTTTGAGAAAGGACGGAAACTTATTTTTATACCGAATACTAAATAAAATTTTATTAAATCTAATAAAATAATTTTCTTAAATAAAATAAATAAAAATAATATTTGAATAAAATCAGAGCCAAAAGTGTAGAATATATTAGGTTGTCCATTATTTTTGGGTAAAATTTAAAACTTTACTTATAATGTTTTATTGTATAATTTGTTGCCTTTTAAAAGGTAGCTTCGTTCTGCTCCCCTCATGGAAGTATTGGCACTTATTGACAAAAAACTCTGGCAATCGTTTTTTACAATCTTCTCTATATACGAACTTCTTATCGTTCAAGAAGTTTGCTATGAGAAAAAGCTGGTAGTCGCTGGGTGCCAGGTCCGGACTGTGGTTGATGTATTAGAACTTCCCAACCAAGCTCCCAGAGCTTTTAGCGAGTCACTACAAATGTGTGGGGCCTTGCGTTGCCCTCTTTGAGCAAAACACTACTGCTGTTCGCCAATGATGGCCGCTTCTAGTCAATCGCTTCGGGCGAGCCAGTTGTTGACAGTAAAGATTTAAATTCAGTGTTTGGCCCTACAGGAGCAACTCATAATAAATGATTCTTTTCAAGTCCCACCAAACACACAGTAGAACCTTCCTGGCCGTTGGTCCTGGTTTGGCCACCAGTTGAGCAGCTTCATCACGCTTTGATACCATCGTTTTCGCACAATATTGTCATAGGTAATCCATTTCACCTCCCCAGGCACCATTCGTTTATCAAATGGGCCGATTTCGTTCCTTTTCGCCAAGACTTTGCCAATGGAAATTCGATTCGTCTTGTGGCACCCAAACATCTAGCTTCTGTTTGAACCCAGGTTTGCGCAAATGGTTGGTTTTATGGTCGATCTTTTGCTTTCGGGCAATGCTGTGACTACTAACAGCCCAGTCAACTTCGATTATATCTGCGATTTTATCAACATTTTCGACGGGGGTCTGACTGTGCGAGCTGAATCTTTGACATGAGAAATGCCTGAACGGAATCGATGAAATTGAAATTCCACGTAATTATGTTACAACATAGGCAGCATAAGCACCTTTCCCAATTTCAGCAGTCTGGCTAAAAGATCCGTTTTTCCACAAAAGAACGTAAAGTAAAAACCAGTATTTTTAATTCATTGGCACCAAATGGCTGAAAGGTACAAAAATTACTTATGTCAAAAAAAAAGAAAAAAAATCAAGTAAATCGTGCTAAGAACCCTTAGGTTACTGATTCCATCAAACAGTTGAGGCCTGGAAAGCTATAAAACATAAACAGCTATTAATTCAGTAAGTAGTTTTGAGGTAGAGCGTGCAGCGTGTGGCTTAAAAAAATATGTCACCCATACCAATTTATCAAATAAATGCACTCACAGACAAGAATAATAACTCATTACAGAACTCTGAATAAGTCGCAAATAAATAAACTAACGGAATTTAATTCGTTTTTCGGCGAATATCGAAATATGTAGTGTTGTTGTGTCAGTTGCGCACTAACAAACACTTTGCATAATTGAAATTCACATAGCAAACGCACCGGTCGGTGGTCGCTTTATAAATGCCTGAATAAGCAATCAGCAACTCATGCAGCCAAGCAACAAATACGCCCACAACCATAAATGCGCTTAGCCACACCAAGGCACTGCAAATAACAGCGCAATCCCGAAAATCCGCGCATCAAGTTCCCATGCCCGTAGCCACCACCGACTGGCGCTGTCAGCCGACGACAGGTGAGTACTCACAGCTAAAAATCCAAGCCCGATTGCACACAATTCGTGCCTTCGAATGCGGAGGTGGATGTGGAAGCAACATGTCAGGCTTCCCTACCTGCATTACTTTCATTAAATATTCCAAACATTTTGTCGACCGCGTGCTGCGTGTTGCGTGCGTGCGCGCATGTAGACCTCCTAAAAGTATGCTACATTTCAAGTGATTGCAAGCGAATACTTCGTGGCTGCCGATTTTGTTGCTGTTGCGGTTATGGTGCTGGCTGGCTTTGGCTGAGGCACCCAAAAATCCGCTGTCATCCACCGCATGACGGCAGCATAGAACAAATTTAATAAAAATTATTAACGCACCTACACTAGAATGGAATTTCTACGTCTCGCAATGCACACGCACGCGCCAAAAACACGCAGCCGGTGTGGGCCAGGGGAACGACATAACGTCGAAATTATTTAAATGCATTTTATTTATTAATCAGACGTATTTTGGACAGGTGTAACGTAAAATTTAAATCAATTTTTCGTTTGGTTTTTTCACAAACATTCTTTTTTTTTCAGTAAAATTTGCGTATTTTTACGCGAAAATTAAATTTAGTTAAGTTTGGATGGCTGCAAGAGAATCGTTAGACTCGCACTTAAAAAAGTCGACAAAGTTTATCAGCAACCAAAGTTTATCAACATTCAGTTACGAAGTGCCATTGTCAGTCGCAGTCAGCAATTCTGCAAAGACAAACTTTTGTTTCATTGCCATTCACCGGCATTTCCGTTCAACTTCGCTTGTTTTACTTTTAACGCCAGTCATTGTATTCTGCCACAGGCGACATGGCGACGAATTTATGTTGGTGCTTTGAATGTGCCTCGAATGCGCGAAAGTCTGCTCGAGTGTCAACTTCTGAATTTTAAACGATTTACGTGACATAATTCCGGCTGTGAAAATTTGCATGCGTAAAAACTTTCTACCACACAAAACTTGCTAAGTAAATATGTGCGAGTGAAATAAATTGAACCATTGCGGCAAAATGGATGACGTGTTGTATGAGTAACATTTATTTTTAGTCACTGAGTATTAACGTATGCAGGTGTTGTGCTCACTTAGTTATTAAATATCTTGTAATGTACCGCTGATAAATCATTAGCGGATTCATGATACGTACATACGGGCATATGCTTTATGATATGCTTTACGTCTAGCCGGTGCTGTTAGCGCAACACTGTTGTTATTATCAACAGGCTGAGAAAGTAGTAGAAGTGTTGGTGAAACATTCCACCCCGCGGTAATAGCTTAGGGTAATTGAAATTAGGGCACGCAAAATTCGTCTTAATGTGATCCCAAGAATGGAGGGCCATATAATTTTACGCCGCTTTTGAATGGCGGCTGGCTTTTATGAGGAGCAGATGGTGTTTGTGGTAGAAATGCGAACGAAATTTGGCCAAACTATTTCTAAGAGTTGAAAATTCTTACTCGGCTTCCGCTTAAGAGAAGAAAAAATTTAGAAGAATTAAAGCTGCAGAAACGTGTAGTTTTTAAGGGAAATAAAAAGGCAGGTATTAGACAAATTTATTGTAATTTTTTCACGGATGGATAGTTGCATGTGACCCAAAATAAACAAAACATTTAAATTACAATATAATACCTACATACGCCACCTACATGCCTTATATCACTTTAAAAAATGGCCTTATATATCCAACTGCAGTAAATTTAGTAGTTTCTTGGTACTTGGTGAGCTGTGAGCAAGGCCGTTGAACCCAAATGCTCGTGTGAGCCATCGGTAAGAAGATCTTTTATGGCCTGCCAGTCAGCTTGCGCTCTGGAATTTGGTTTTCGATTTATGTGCGAAGCACAGCACATAATCGACATTTTTGTATTTGTATTTTATTTTCGTTTCGTACCTGCCCGCAGTGGCGATATTTCGATCAAATTGTTGACCAATTTTAATAATTTTTTTTGAATGTTCATAAATGATTTTGGAAGAGATTATCTAGACCCATATTTAAACTTAATTGTTATATCAAAAAACCACTTCAACTTAGCAGGACAAACGGGTAACGAATTCGAACCCAGTAACTCCGGAAACGTTTTCATCAATTTTTGAAATTTTTCCAGTGACCTTGAATCGAACTTCTATTTGACTCCACAAAAGAAAATGGACAACGAATTCAAACTCAGCAGCCCCAAAAACGTTTGTTTCAATTCTTTTTAAATTTTCTGGTGAATATTCTATGTTTGACTTTGAATTGGCCTTTGATTTGACCCACGGGCAAATGGACAATGAGCTTGGACTCAGCAGCGCCGAAAACGTTTGTTTAAAATTTTAACATTTTTCGGGTGAATAATCCAATTTTGACCTTGAACTGACCTTCAATTTCACCCAAGGAAAAATGGACAACGAATTTGGACTCAGAAGCCCGAAAAACGTTTATTTGAGTTTCTTAAATCTTTCGGGTGAATATTCTATGTTCTATGCCCTTGAACTGATCTTCGATTTGACCTACGGGCAAATTGACAACGAGTTTGGACTCAGCAACCCTAAAAGTTTGTGTCTAATTTTTTTGAAATTTGCTCCGAATACTCTATATTTGGCCTTGAACTGACCTTCAATTTGACCCCTCAAAGGCAAATGTACAACGAATTCGGACTCATCAACCCCGAAGACGTTTTTTTTCTATTTTTAGATATTTTACTGGTTACTATTCTAGGTTTGCCTCTGAAAAAAAAAAGATTTTGAGTTTTTAGGTATTAGGGGATGATTTCGGCACCGAAGAAGAATTAGAAATTTGAGCACTTGCCGTGTTGTATTACCGTTGATTAGAACTAAAATAAAAAATGTAAAACCAAATTTGAAAACATACAATTTTTGGTTCCTAAAGTTTTTTTTGAATTTTTCATAAAAATGCCCTTTTCATTGCTAATGTGTCTAGCGGGTGCATGCCAGATATTACTAAAGCTGCATCGCCGGACACCGTTTTTAATACGCTACATACGCGTAGAGCGACAATCGATGTGTAGGCTATAGACCGCGAAAATAGGATACCTCATGAATTTTGTTCGCCAAAATTTGCACCGCATAAAATTTGGCTTTTAACCACATTAGCCAGAAGCTGGTGATCTCGATTTAGTTCTCGTACGTTTAACCTCAACCTCGACACCGCCGTTGTAGTGGTGAATGCTTTTTCGTTGGCGTACTGGAGACTAAAGCTTTGGCTAATGAGGCCACATGGAGGAATGGACTTTTAACTGACCCAGTTTGAACATGCATGCTTCAAAGTATATTTATAAAGGTTTAACAAGGCCTATGAAAAAAAAACCCCTAGGCAATCTGTTCCACCGGTCTTGCCAGTGCGCGGTTGAACGACGCTTTTCTTCTACTGCCACCTTTCTTGTACTGCTTTACGCCTTGCTCTACAGTCGTGTGCGGATGGTCTTAAATATATTCTCTTTATTTCTTTTTGCAAAATGTCTACCGAGATCAGTGCTGCAATGACGAACGAAGCGTCATCAAAAATTGTACGGAAGCCGCTGATAGTCCGCAAAGCTCTTAGCCTAGCTCAGTACCGCGTTCAAAAGACCGAGTTGACAACCTCCTTATAAGGATTTCTAATGATATTCTTATGATTGCATATTAAAATCGCAATTTCCGTGCTATTTTTTTATTCTACTGCATGTTAATTTTTGATGTTAGACATCAAAATTGCTATTGATATGGACTTCAACATGGATGTGTATATTCGTAACCCTACAAATGCATCTCAATATCCTGCAACTACTTTAATGAAAAAATAATCAAATTGTTTTCATTTGTGCTACCTTTCCGAATCATTCGCATTACCTAGTCTTTATTGCCCAAGTAAAATACGTTTTGGAAGTAATCAATTTTTGCTACGTTGCGTCGTCACGGCAAAGTTTTTCTGCCTTATCATCTTTTACAACCACATGTACAACTATGCTTGTGTGCGTGTATGTGTGTATAGTTATGTGTGGCTGGTTACCATAAACTCAGACTCCATACATTTTCAATCCGCAGATGTGTTTGATTGCCATTCGATTTATGGTTAGACTCAGGTTAAATAAAAGTCATTGGAAAGGAGGTAAAATGTGTATATGTATGGAAGCATTTATGTCTGTAAGAATGTATTTAGGTATTTGTATGTTTGCATATATGTGTCCGCGCTTGTAAATGCAAAGATATGCACACTTGAATGTCTACCTTTGTGAGGATTTGTTGTTATTTATATCCAGGCAAATATTAGGCCTTCTAACCATTGCGGAGCTGAAGCGCTTGAGGGTGCGTGAGTGAAATATTTTAGGTAGATATGTGCAAGTATTTTCTAGTAATGTGTATTTCTGTGGGTTCCCTTTCGTGTGGCGAGGTGTATGAATTAGTGCATGAGGGTGGGCCGTTTCTTTTGGCAGCCAGACTGAAGGAAAAGTGTCTTTATTTATTAATGAAATGATAGCTCCTAGGGGAAATATCCTATGTAGTATAGCACCAATTAACTTAAGAGGGTATTCTAGTGCAGAATTTTGAAAAAATCAAATTTTTTTTTGGCATTTTTTCAAAGTTTAAACATTTAAGAATATGTCGTAAAGAAGATTTTTTAAATTCTTATTATCATATTTAATGAATTATAGTTTTTTTTTGTGAGATGGCATCGGTTTCGATCCGACCGCTTCAACTCAACTTTGAACGCGTTTTTCTCAAAATTACTATTATATTTTCGAGCTGGTGGCAAGGATACCTCGAGTTCTTATGAACCGATTTACTTCAAATTTGGGGAGGATGTTCTTTATATATTACTTCATCAGATGACCCTAGCTCAAAACTATAACTTTTCATTTACGTTAGTCTGGTTGAGAATAAGCCACGCATAGACCTTTTGGTTCCTAGCGATACCAGATGGAGACCGACCTCTGTGAATACTGAAAGTAGACATCGGAGCAGAGCTGGAGGATCCGCTGTTGAGACGTCCTCCAGACCCTCAAACAATGGGGCTACCAGGCACTTTAATCGCGCTTTTAACAAGCCGGACAGAGGCACAGCAGATGTTCTAAAGTTTCCTCAACATCCTCTCTGCATTTCCTGCATTTGTCCGTGTTAGCAATCCCTATCTTGTAAGCATGTGCAACCAATAGATTATGACCTGTTAGCATACCTATAATAGTTCTGCCGTTCTTTCGCGAGAGCGTACATAAGTACGAATTGAGTCAGTTTTTTGTCGTTAGTTCTACACCTCATCTTTGCTGTTTTGCATGTGATCAAATTAGTCCACCTAGCTTTCACTAGTTTTTTCATGTAGTCGTCCATTTCATTGTATATATGTAGTATTTAGCGGTTTTGGTATGTCGATCTCTTGTTCATAATTTTGTCAATTTAAATTTTTTTGGATTAGTTTTTATTGTAATAATTTTGAATCAATATAAAAATTAAAAAAAAAAAAAAAATGGATAGTAAAAATTTGTTTGTCTCCTTTTTACTGTGCTTCAAAAACTGGGCAAAATTCATGCCCCTAAACTAGAATAGCCCCTTAAAAATGAGTAATGATAGTAACACTCAAAATTATGGAAACGCTTTCAAGAAACATTTAGACTTTTTTACTACAACACAATTTTCCCCACAGTATCATTTTAAACGAGTCGAAAAATAAGCTAAAAATTTTTCTTCTGATATTTAATGAATTTTTATTTCAAGCTGAACAAAAAAAAAAAAAAAACTGAAATAAAAAATAAATTAAATAAAGTGAGTACAAGGAACAAAATCTTAAATTCACAGTCTCTAAAAAATATATTTTTTATAAAAAAAATGTTCTTCTGATATTTGATGAATTTTTATTTGAAGTTCATCAAAACAAACAAACAAAAATTTAAATAAAGTAAATATAAGAAAACTCTCGTTTTTCGATTTCTGTAGAAGAAGAGGAGACAGTCAGACACCTTTTATGTGAGTGGGAAGCCTAGCTATGAGAAGGCTACGTACTCTTGATACAGCATTTTTAACCGATGTAGCGGACATAGTCCTCCTAAAACTAACGAAGCTTTGCTCGTTTATTAAAGTTACCGGATGGTTTGAAAAAGAACACTTAGGGTAAGGATAAGCTCAAGTGGTATCACAATGGACCTGCGAAAGGTCTAAGTGTCTCACTACGACAACCACCCAACGTACCTACCTAAGTATAAGAAAAAAATTTCGATCCATCTGCCCTTTATTAGTTTAGATGATTATTCTTGAAAGAAAGCCACCCATTTTGACAACTGGAAAAGTACAAAAGCAGACACGTTTGACGAAAGGGCGAAAAAGCAAGTGTCATAAAAAGTGTTTGAATAATGTTGATTTGAAATTGCACACAAAAAAACGCTGCATTCTACTATGAAATGTACGCAGCCGCTCACATCCATCGCAAATAACTACGTTCAATGTTCTAATAAAAGGCGCATTCTATGCATAAACAGTAGCCCGCTTTAGGAACAATAAATCATTACTCCAAAATTTTTTTTTTGCATACGCTCCATTTTTAATATCAAAATTAAAGCATATCTGCAACTTTTAAATGATATTAAATTTAACAATGCACTGCTTGCGTTTTATGAAGGAATCGGATCAGCGAAGTTTAAATATCTCGGTCTAAGGCGAAGAAATTTTGGATGAATGTATTCAAGTCTGCTGATATGACACTGATGATTGGCTTCCAAATAAAGACGGCATGCCCCAGCTTAGACCGTAAGTGCAAAGTAAATAGTAACTTTATAATGTATGGATTCGTAAAATCGGAGGCAAAACGTCGAATAAAGGCAAGTGTAGAAAAACCTAAAAAGAGGAATCAAAGAACTAAAACTAAGAAGTGGAATCAGAAGTTTCATTAAAAGTATTCAAAAGCAAGTTCTTTGTAAAACACGAAATATAATATAAATAATTAGATATGAATATATAATTAGACATGAAATATAACACATGAAAGCATGTAGAGATTAAAATGACTTTATCGAAAGCCTGTAAAAAATGCGCCGCATAAACTTCAGGACATTTTTTCACCCCAACTTGTTGGTATATTTTTACTTTGAATAAAATAATTCGCAAAATCATATCTTCGATATATCTTTTAGGTAAAACTTTTTTCTCCAACCAAAATATATATATGTAGGAATCGCGGTATTTTATTTAATACGTCTGGTCGACGTGACTACGAAAATCCAATTAATTCTATTACATCGCAGAGCATACCTATATATCATAGGTTTAAGGAGATCGTCAGGATCTCCGCAATATGTAAAGTACATTGTTAAAATAGTAGGAGTAAGAGAGATAGTATAGTATAGCATAGTAATGTTAGAATAATAATGTAAAGTAGAATGAAGGATAACTTAACCCTTAGTTGAATACATACAAATGAACTTAATATTAACCTTTACGTGAACAGTTTGGTAAATAAAATTATTATATAAATTATTATTATTATTATTATATAGATCGATATATTATATAAATTGTTTAATGTGGGAGCCGCCACATATCTTCCCTGCGGTAAAAAAAAAAAAATGTTTATGAAAATTAAAATTTTATTTTATGAAAATTTTTTATTTCGGAGGAATCTGGAAGCGTACTCTTTTTTGGCTTCTTTGTTTCATGGTAGGAAGATTAGCATTGGTATCGCTATAGTTTTTTGGAACTTTGGCTGTTTCCTGGTAGATTGCTGTTCAGGTGTTCGCTTTCATCCAGACAAAGGAAAGCTGGTTTAAGCCGGTCAATCGATATTTGTGTTGGCTTTCCATGAAAAAGCACTTTGTAGAATTTGTTATCACGCTTTACTACTGGAAATGGTCCATCATATGGCGATGAAAAAGATTGTCTTACTTTGTCGTTGCGGATGAAAACATGCGATGAGTTTTCGAGGTCTTTTGAAATAAATATTTTTTCTTTTCTATGTCGAGAAGCAGGTATAGGCGTTATGTTTTGAAATGCTTTCCTGAGCGTTGTAACTAGTTCAGGCGCTTCGATGTTTTGAGTTGATGGTGGTAAAAATTCACCTGGTAGTCGTATTGGCTCACGAAAAACCATTTCTGCTGGTGTTGGTGTTGGGAAGTCCTCCTTAAACGCAGCACGTAGTCCAAGGAGCACTGCAGGGAGCGTATCGTACCAACTCTCACCGTGGCAGAGAAGTGAAGATTTCAGTTGACGATGAAAACGTTCAACAAGTCCGTTAGATTGTGGGTGGTAACTTGTTGTTCTTTGATGTTTGAAACCGAGGAGGTCAGCGAGTTTCTTGAAAAGATCTGACTCGAACTGTCCTCCAAGGTCGGTAGTTATCCGAAGAGGGACGCCAAAATAGGATACCCATGTTTGCATGAGCGCGTGTGCTACTCGATCTACTGAGCCATCAATAAGTGGTGCGGCAGCTGGATAGCGAGTGAAGCGGTCCATAATTGTGAGGCATTTGGTGTGTCCTTTTGACAACGGAAGTGTCACCAAGTCTATGTGGATGTGCTCGAATCGGCGTGACGGTGGTTGGAAAATAGCGATCGGTGAAACTGTGTGACGCGCAATTTTGTTGCGCTGACATTGAATGAAAGCTTCGGCCCAGCTTATGCAATCCTTGTTGACTGATGGCCAGACGAACCTACTTGTTATGAGGCGCCTGGAAGCTCGGCGACCTGGGTGTGAAACCGAGTGGAGTGCGTCGAAAATTTGTCGCCTCAGAGGTTGTGGGACGAAAGGTCGTGCTGTTCCTGTTGATATGTCGCAGTAGACAGCAACATCTCCGTTGTTACTTCTGATTTTGCGTAATTCTAGTGACGTGTTAGAGCTTCGTAGTAGCTGCTGAAGATCTGCATCATTGGTCTGAGCGCGTGCGATTTCTTCGGATGTGACTGCTACATGAATGGCATTGACTCTAGATAAAGCGTCAGCAACGATATTGTTCGAACCGGATATGTGCCGTATGCCGGTAGTGAATTGACTTATAAACTCGAGTCGTCGGAATTGCCATGGTGCTGCACGTTCGGGTTTCTGTTTGAATGCGTGCATTATTGGTTTGTGATCCGTGTAGATAACGATGTGTCGTCCTTCAAAAATGTGTCGGAAATATTGAACTGCTTCATAAATGAGTTCGCGATCGTAAGTAGAACGTTTTTGTACAGATGGTACAAGTTTGCGGCTGAAAAAGGCGAGTGGTTGCCAATGATCACCACTGCGTTGTTGAAGAGCGGCACCTATTCCACACTCGGATGCGTCTGAGAATATAGCCCACTCTGAGTTGTGATCAGGATGTGCCAAAAGTGTTGCGTTAGCGAGAGCCTTCTTACATGCTGCAAACGAGTTTTCGAGCAATGTGGTCCAATTAATTGGAGTTTTTCCGCTGATATTTGGACCTTTGAGTAAATTATTAAGTGGAGCTAATAGGTCCGCTGCATGCTTAATAAATTTACGGTAGAAATTTATTGTTCCTATGAAGTTGCGTAGCTTAGTGATTGTTGAAGGACGAGGGTAGTCGACGATTGCTTTGACTCGATCTGCGAGTGGTTTTATACCGTGAGCGGAAATATTATGTCCGAGGAATTCTACTTCTTTGAGACCTAAACGCGTTTTTGATGCATTGATGACTAGTCCATAACGTTGAAGACGCTGGAGTACGATTCGCAAGTGTTGCTTGTGCTGAGTTTCATTTGCTGATGCCACTAGTAGGTCATCGATGTATGCGAAAACGAGCGGTAAGTCACGAGTTACCTCGTCGATGAAACGCTGGAAAGTTTGAGCAGCATTTCGAAGTCCGAATGTCATAAATGGAAACTCGAAAAGGCGGTGTGATGATAGCCGTTTTCTCTACGTCCTGTTCAGCTACGGGAATTTGGTTAAAAGCTCGGATTAGGTCGATGGTTGAGTAGCATGAGGTACCGTGTAAATTAGCGGTAAAATCCTCAAGGCATCGTACTGGATACCGATCTGATATAGTACGTTCATTCAGACGACGATAATCGCCACATGGACGCCATTCGCCGAACTTCTTGGGTGCGAGATGTAGTGGAGATGCCCATGGGCTATCTGATGGTCTTGCAATGCCCAATTCGATCATTTTATCAAATTCAGCTCTAGCAATTTTGAGACGATCTGGAGCTAATCGACGAGCGCGGCTACTGACTGGAGGACCAGGAGTTGTTTTTATGTGATGTTGCGTTGTATGTGAAATATGAGTAGGTGCGCCGTGGGGGCGTGTAACTTTAGGAAATTCGGCAAGCACTTGCCAGAATTCTGATGATTTATTTGGCTGTTGAAGTTTAATTGACTGTACATCAACGCTCCTCGTTGTGCCTGTAGTGCGTAGCCAAGTGGTTTCGTCGATAAGTCGTTGGTTTTTGAGATCTACGAGAAGACCTTAATGTGTAAGTAAATCGGCGCCTATAATTGGACGCGAGACGTCTGCTAATATGAAGCGCCACGTTAGCGCTCTGCGAAGACCGATGTTCAAGTGTTATAATGCCGAATGTATTAATGGGCGTTCCATTGGCTGCTATGAGTTGATAACCGGTCGCCATCTTCGTAGTGGTGTTACCTCTGTGCGGGTAGTCTGAGACTTCGGAGCCCGTGTCCACCAAAAACTGGGTGCACGAGGGTCGATCTTTAATGAAGAGGCGGTACGATGATGGAAGAGAGGGGCTTTCCGCCGCTAACGTCTCTCTGGTTCGTTTCCCGCTAGTTTGCAATACGGTGCACATTTTTCAGCGAGGTTACCGAACTTCTTGTGGTACCAGCAAATATTACCGGCTGCAATTGCCGGGAAAACTGATCTGCTCCTGTTGTTATGTGAAAAAAAGCGTTTTCGTCCATTCACTTGTCGGCTGTCCAAAAGTTTCTGCAGGTATTTAGTAATGTGCGCTAGTTGTTGCTCTACGTCTGAAGACACGGCGCTTTGAGTATTTGCGAAGGATGTTGCGGCCACGTGACTGGCAGGGGACGGTCTGAGTACGTCATGCAAGCGGTCAGGGGATTCACCCAATTCTTGTAGCTCGGCTGACCGTTGTGCAACTAAGCATGCACGCATTTGGTCGGGCTGGTGTGAGACCCACCTTGCTCTTAGTACTTCCTCATTAATGTCTGAGACTAGACTACGCAGGTGTCGAAGATGTTGAGAGGTGTCTTATCACCGAGACACTCGCCGTCCAGCAGCTGAAGGAGTTTTACTTCCCTTGATTTGGAATAACAACCAACCAACGCTGTTTTTAATTTTTGGTAGGGATTGTGTGCAGGTGGACTTAAAATAATATCCTCTGCGTCGGCAGCTATGCGCGTGTCAATTAGCGGAATCGTGTGGTGGAATTTGTCGACCTCATTTTTGATATTATGGTTCCGGAACTGGGATTCTAATTGCGCGAACCAAAGTCCCGGCCTGTCTTGATTGAAGCTAGGAACACGAATTGTCGCAGGGACAACGTTATCATCCAAAAATATCGATGGTTTGGGCAGGAGTGGTGTAACGTCGTCAGTGTGCGAAATGGTAATCCAAAATTTCTTCGCCACTGTGTTGTCTTAGCGCCTTGCAGGTTAGGTGGCGTGACTTGTAGAACGGTTCCAGTTAGCGGTACGGCCTGTGGTTGGTAACGGGATGATTTAATTTCCGTTGGTTGCGCCAAGGTAACTGCTAAATTTCTTGCGGTTTTTTTTATGTCGGGGTCACCAATTGTAGGAATCGCGGTATTTTGTTTAATACGTCTGGTCGACGTGACTACGAAAATCCAATTAATTCTATTACATCGCAGAGCATACTAATATATCATAGGTTTAAGGAGATCGTCAGGATCTCCGCAATATGTAAAGTACATTGTTAAAATAGTAGGAGTAAGAGAGATAGTATAGTATAGCATAGTAATGTTAGAATAATAATGTAAAGTAGAATGAAGGATAACTTAACCCTTAGTTGAATACATACAAATGAACTTAATATTAACCTTTATGTGAACAGTTTGGTAAATAAAATTATTATATAAATTATTATTATTATTATTATATAGATCGATATACAATATTATATAAATTGTTTAATGTGGGAGCCGCCACATATATAATTGGCGCATATACCCATTTTGGGTGTTTGGCCGAGCTCTTCCTCCTATTTGTGGTGTGCATCTTAATGTTGTTCCACAAATGGATGGGGACCTACAGTTTTTTAAGCCGACTCCGAACAGCAGATACATTTTATAAGCAGATTTTTCAAAGCAGAAATACACTCAGAGGTTTGCCGTTACCTGCTAAGGGTCGACCGCAATTAGAAAAATTGTTTTATTTATTTTGATCTTCCACCGAGATTCGAACCTACGTTCTCTCTTAATTCCGAATGGTAGTCACGCACCAACCCATTCGGCTACGACGGCCGCCGTAACCAGAAGGATCCATTATAACAAACTTGCATGAAATTATCATATAGTGCACTCGTATTGTATGATATCTTTCAAAAGTAACGAGAATTTAATGTTGATTGCTTTCTTTGGTTATGGTTTCTAGTAATGAGTACCCCGAATCCTGAAAGTCAGGTGGTAAATATCTGTAAAGAATAAAGCCAACATCTTTTATTCCAGAGCAGCATTCCAGGACGCAAATTTGTCGAAGAATGCCTGATTTGTAAAAAAGGCGTATGGATTTGGCACCTCGATAGTATTCCATCTTACAGTGAACGAATTTTCGGCCAAGAACTCTACACTCGAACAACCGGCGTGTTTACTTGATACGCATTCGGATGAATGAATTTTTTTTATTTCTAAAACTCAAATTATTAGTTCGTGGCATACATTTTCGGTTGGTAAAAGACATGAAAGATTATTCGCCATGAGGTAGCAAGTGCTGTTGATTTTCTCTGATGAATGGATTGTTCACTGACATATTTATTGGGGATGGGGTTTACTTTAGCACGGTTTTGAATAATTGAAATTGGAAGTATAAGACTCGTAAGTATTTTGCGTTTTACCAACTAATTCTCAACGTTCCCCTTTTTACAGAATGCAGGTATGTATGCCCCTCACTATTCCATTCTGTTTAGCTTATCCAATCCCAAATGGGTCATAAGATATCGGCGCACCCGCTTGCCATGTTCCTAAATTTTCGAATAATATATTTCTATGTATGAATGTGTAAATATGTAAGTATATGTGCATTTGTATGGAAACGTATTTTAGCATCTAAGTGGCGTTAACTGCTTTTCTATAATTTTTCGGAAATCCTTCAATAGCATCAATAAAAGGAATACGTGGCAGATGGCAAAAAGGTCGCTTGAGCGATTTCGTCAATACTGATTGATGTTGTCTCGAACAAACAAATAACAACAAAGTGGGAATATACTTATTTGTTGTTGTAGTGAAAGTGTAAATTTGCATAATTGTCTTATCTGCAGATACTCGCAGCCCTGTTAGTAAGTGGGCACTCCACGCAGAAGGAAAGAGTTTGACGATTTCTTGTTTTTACTCCATTTATCATGGAAAAGGACACCTGTTTAGAGAAGACAATAAAAAAATCGTTTAAGCAATATATTGCGCTATATAGTACATGGCCTAAATGGAGTAAGCGGTAATCGTGCCAATCAAGACTAGAATATGTTATAAATATAATACTAGGATGGGATTTTTTAAGTTCTAGCAAAATGCAGGAACGCGGTTTCAAATCTAGTTCACAATTTTATATCCACTCTGCATGAAAGTATTATAAAGGTAGTGATTATTGATAAGGTTTCACTATATACTTTTTAATATATTAATTACATTTTTTTTTTTTTTTTTTTTTTTTAAATGTAGTTGGTTCGAGAACAAAAACAATAATAATCCGAATTTGAAATTTTGTGTATAAGTAATGAAAGTTCGTCAATTGTTGTTAGAAATTTCAAAATTTTTAATCAGAATTTTTAAAATTTTGGTACGTAGTTCATAGCCCAGTAAATTTCGGAATAAAACCAAACAAAAGTTTGTAGCAGCTCGAAATTCTCGCTGATTTTTGACAATTTTTTCCAATCCGTTGTTCTTGTTGAAGTGGTTGAGTATTTCTACTAAATAATCCTAATCGCAAATTACTAGCACTGTTTTCGTGTGATATTTGTTTTTTTTTTTTTTTTGTAGTTGTTTTTGTTTTTTTGTTTTATTTTGAGTCAGATCCAGCTCGTGAGATCCAAGTATAACGGCAAACTTTTTATTTATATGTCTGAGATTTCATTAATTTGCTGAAGGCAAGGTTTGCTGAAAGAACGAAGTCTTATTCTGGGTTGGCCTGGACTTTCGCATAAATACAAGAAAAGTCTTTCTTTCACGCCCTCTGTAAGACAACTTCTGCAGATGAGATTGAAAGGAACGTTAAGGCTAGCTGTATGACCCTCTTTCAATGACCTGCAAGGATTGCAGTGATATGGGAGAAGGTTGGGCGAGAGCATCCTAACAGATTATTCGTACTCTGGATGTTGTACGACGGCCATGTTTTTCTTGTAGTGACGCATGTAGTTTCCACCTAGATTCGGCATAGTAGAGTGAAGCAATGGAAGTTTTTATTATGTTGAATGGGGTAGCAAGTGCCGCCGCCTCTGTTATGTCTACTAATGCCGAACTTTTTCTTGTTAGCTCATCGTCTGTGTCATTACTCTCTATATTTCTATGACCGGGAACCCATATTAGAGTAGTTTGAAGCCAATGCCGAAGCAATTCTAGTTCCTCCTGACGCTGTAAAATTAGTGTGAATGAAATGGAGTTTTAGTCTAAGGCCTTGATAACTGCTGGACTGCCTGAAAATATAGCTACTTTTGCACCAATTCAATTCTTTGTAATGTTTCAGTGATTTTCTTGCTTCTCTAATTGCTAATCGTTCTGCCTGAAACACGCTGGCATAGTCAGCAAGTTGAATTTGCATAAGTTGAGCGGCTTCGAATAGAGGACAGCTCCCACACCACAGTTCATCTTAGAACCATCAGTGTATTTCGCAATATTGAGAACTTTTTTCCCCTGTAGACGTTTCGCATTTTCTCCTGCCCTGAATTCAAATTAGGTTTATGTCATTTTGTACCATGTTGATTACATTAATGTGTATTTTCAATATCCCCAATCGTTCAAAACCCTACTGGAATGTTAATAAAACAGGAAGTGCCGGTACTCCAAATTGTTGTTTATCGATAATATGAACGCCTTGTGGAGGTACCGTTGAGTTGCAACTTTTGTGAGCTGTCATTGATATTTTCCTACATTTCTTCAGAATTATTTTATTACACAAGCATATTTATATGTATTATATTTGTATGTATATATGCATGCCTTTTTCGGTAGTCATATTTCAGGCTATCTACGTATCTGCTCATGTGAATGCAACAAAGTACGGCATGAGCGCTTTTTGGTAACAAAATTTCCCGCAAATGCTATTGAACCATATTTTCCAAAGGGCGCATATTTCGTGTATTGGATATACTCGTACTTACGTATTTATTTTCCGGCAACATACCTACAAATATATTTGTGCACATTTATAACTATGCGTCCTTTTTCAATTCAAAAAATTTTCAATAGGAATTGTGGTTAAATTATTTATGGGAATTGCCAACTAGTCCCCAAAGTAATTTTCAAATACTATACAATATTTTTACTCTTTTCATTGTAACTCAATTGAGCCGTTTAATTTGACTGTGTTGTTTTTGGAATTTCGGTAAAATGAAAATATTACTCAATCTGGGTAAGTTCAACTGTTTTTGCCTTTGTGGGTGATAAAATTAAATTATTTTTGTTGTTATAGAGAAAAAAAATTAAAGCTATTATGGCGTGGTGGTGTTGATTAGAGGCCAAAGCAAATATTGTAGTTTCAAGGCACGTCTTCTTCTTGTTGTATATAAAGTAAATGTGTATAAAGTAAAGTTTATAAACCCCTAAATCGCTGATCTGATGGACATGGAATTTTCATAAGTTATTGTGTGCATTTCTAAGAAGACCTCAGAGCTTGCTTGGACCAGCTAGTTGGCGCTCGGACGGCGTTAGATTATGTTAGGTTAAAATGGTTACCCATGGAAAGGGCACACTTGGACGAAAATCAAAAATTTATCCTTTGTGATACCATTGAAAAGGAGATAAGATATCATAGATAGGAGATAAGACTAGGAAGAAAGGAATGAAGGAGTGCGGGTGTGTGAATTTGTTGAAAACGACCAAATATTGACTGATTAACGGTGGGGTTAACACCACTTCGTACTGCTGAAGAAGTTCTTCAGATTTTTAATATCAATGCTTGCTACATTAGCAGGCGTAGCAAGGATACGAGAGCCAAGATCCTTAAATCTTAATCTTATTTAAGAGCAGCAGTGTAGAAGGTGCTGAGATGGTTCCACCTCATCTTCCATATAGTTGACGCAATAAGAACTCGAAGTAATTTCGCGTCATATAGGATTTAAATCTCGCGGCCAATGTCTTGTAAGGGCACCCACGATATTCGAGAGCTCGGATCGTGATATTTGAAAAAAATTATTTATGATCCGATTCAGTTCGTAATCGGAATTACCTAAAACCAATGTTATGGAGAAAAGAGACTCGGTAAAAGGTGTTGTGTTGAGGTATTTTTTTTTTTTATTGCAACTAGTTCATAAATATTTACAAATGACTAACAAGCAACTTAATTATGATAACATTACACAATTTTCACTCTACATGACATAAAGCATTTCTATGGAGGTATGAGATCGCTAGGTTTAGTGCGTCTGAGCCTTCGTATTAATCCGTTGGTTTCAATTAAATTAAGTGCTTCTTCATTGATGTGGTTTAATAGTCTTTCTTTGTGGGCAACTGCAATCTTTGCGACTTCAGTCTTAACGGAGTTTATTTTAAGGTCGCGCTCAATGTCGGAACTTCTGCAGTACCATGATGCTTTGACAATAAGGTCCATATATTTTGGAAGTGTTGGATTTCGTTTTTCGTACTTTGACTGGCGCACCCCCATAGCTGCGCACCATAACTCCATACTGGCCTTAGTATCTGCTTGTAAATTAACAGCTTGTTTTCTATCGTGAGAGCTGATCTGCTACCCATGAGCCATTGCATGTTTTTGAGTTTGATGTCCAATTCTTGCCTCTTTTTCTTGACATGCTCTTTCCATCGAAGTTTGCAGTCAAGCGTCATACCCAGGTACTTCGCATAGTTTGAGTATGGGACTTGCTGATCATCTATATATAGTGGTATATGTTGTATTTTAGTGTTTGTGAAAACTACGTGGGCAGATTTTGTTTGGTTAAGCTTAATTTTCCATGTATTAGTCCACTGGCAGATCTTATTTAACGCGGTTTGTAATGTGGCTGTCGATTCGTTTTCAGTTTTACTTAGGATCAGACGGTATGCCGAAAAATCGTATTTATTGTCCGATTCGGGTCATTCTTGGAATATATCTTAGCTACCTCGGAATAAATTTTTAAAAAATAAAATAATAGACTACGGAAATTTTTCGAGAGGCGTGCTTCTAGTCCGACTTGGTTTTGTATGGCCTGATTTGGCCCATTTTTGAAAGATATCTTAGTCACCTAAAGTCAAATGTTTATAGAAAAATTCAACCCGCTAGGTGGCGCTGGTTATCACAAAAAAGAAACGACTAACGCCCTTTGCTAAACTCGACCAAAATGCGTCAATCAAGAAGAAGAGAAGGTGGCGTTGGTGTCGAAATATTCTGACAAATCGAGTTTGCATACAATTTGGATAGTTCTCAAATACGCTGGAAGAATTTGTTTAGAGAAAATGAAGCCGTGATTGCGATTGGAGGATGGTTCCATGTGTAGAAGTCCACCCAAGTGGGGAAAGTTACTGATCGCTATTCACTTGGGAGTGGCCAGGACGATTCTTCTACATATGGTTCAAGCAGCTCACAACGTCCGGGATTAGCCCACGTATCCTCTGGTTAGCTTCCGAACACCCGTTCGGGAGTGAGCTAACGTGAGAAGGCGAAGCATCCCAGCATAGCTGGTTGTGCGCTGGGTTTGGGACCCGCCACTTAAAAAGCCCCCCCCATGAAAACAGCAACAAAGCCTCGGATGAGAACTTCCAACACTGATGACGACCCCTGCAAACGAAATAAGGAATACGATTTGAGGGCATGCACCTGGAATGTCCGGTCCCTTAATGGGGAAGGTGCCTCTGCCCGGCTGGTTCATGTCCTCGTGAGAGTAAAGGCTGACATCACTGCCATCCAAGAGATGCGATGGACGGGGCAAGGTAAGAAAAACCTAGGACCTTGCGACGTCTACTACAGCTGCCATGTAAAGGAGCGCAAATTCGGTGTCGGATTAGTTGTGGGAGAGAGACTTCGTCGCCAAGTACTGTCGTTCACTCCGGTGGACGAGCGTCTCGCAATAATCCGCATCAAAGCGCGATTTTTTAACATCTCGCTAATTTGCGCCCACGCCCCGATGGAAGAGAAGGACGATGCGACCAAGGATTCCTTCTATGAGCGCTTGGAACGTTCCTATGAGCGCTGCCCCCGCCACGACATAAAAATCGTGCTTGGCGACTTCAACGCCAGGGTGGGCAAGGAGGGAATTTTTGGTCCCACAGTCGGAAAATTCAGCCTGCACAACGAAACATCCGGCAACGGACAGAGGCTGATCGACTTCGCCGGGGCCCGAAACATGGTAGTCTGCAGCACCAGATTCCAGCATAAAAAGATACCCCAAGCTACCTGGCTGTCCCCTGATCGAAAAACGCGAAACCAGATCGATCATGTTGTGATAGATGGAAGACACGCTTCTAGTGTATTAGATGTACGTACGATCCGAGGAGCCAACATCGACTCGGATCATTACCTTGTTGCAGCCAAATTGCGCACACGCCTCTGTGCAGCAAAAAACGTACATCTACCTACGCAAAGAATGTTCGACATCGAAAAGCTGCAATCACAACAGACAGCCAGAAGATTCGCCACTCGACTCTCACTCCTGCTCTCGGAGAGCACTGCCCAACACACCGGCATGCGCGAGCAATGGAGCAACATTTCTCGTTCCCTACGTACCGCCGCCGAAGAAGAAATCGGATTCCGGCGAGCCCCAAAAAACAATTGGTACGACGAGGAATGTCATGCTGCCGCCGAAAGAAAAGATGCCGCCTATAGAGCCACGCTGCGATCGGGCGCAACGCGAGCCATGTGGGATCGCTACAGAGAGCTGAAAAAGGAAGAGAGACGTATTATCCGACAGAAGAAACGTGAGGCCGAAATACGTGAGTGCGAGGAGCTTGAGATGCTGGCCAATAGGAACAACGCCCGAAAATTCTACCAGAAAGTTCGGCGGCTTACAGAAGGTTTTAAGACCGGGGCGTTTTCCAGTAAGAACAAAGACGGCGATCTGGTGACTGACGTACAGAGCAATCTCAAATTATGGAGGGAACACTTCTCGAACCTGTTAAACAGTGACAGCTGCGCATGTCATAGAGAAAGTGAAGATCCCGATACCCCAATCGTTGACGACGGAATTATCGTTCCGTTACCCGACCATGACGAGGTGAGAATAGCAATATCACGGCTAAAGAACAACAAAGCCGCGGGCGCCGACGGACTGCCGGCTGAGCTATTCAAACATGGCGGCGAGGAGCTGGTAAGGTGCATGCATCAGCTCCTATGCAAAATATGGTCGGACGAAAGCATGCTTGCCGATTGGAATTTAAGTGTGCTCTGCCCAATCCATAAGAAGGGCGATCCTGCAATTTGTGCCAATTACCGCGGGATTAGTCTTCTAAATATCGCCTATAAGGTTCTAGCGAGCGTATTGTTTGAAAGGCTGAAGCCCACCGTCAACCAACTGATTGGACCTTATCAGTGTGGCTTCAGACCTGGAAAGTCCACCATTGACCAAATATTCTCAATACGCCAAATCCTGGAAAAGACCCATGAAAGGAGAATCGACACACACCATCTTTTCGTCGACTTCAAATCTGCATTCGACAGTACGGAAAGGAGTTACCTGTATGCCGCTATGTTTGAATTTGGTATCCCCGCAAAACTAATACGGCTATGTAAGATGACGTTGCTCAACACCAGCAGCGCCGTCAGAATTGGGAAGGACCTCTCCGAGCCGTTTGATACCAAACGAGGTTTCAGACAGGGTGACTCGCTGTCGTGTGAATTCTTTAACCTGATGTTGGAGAGCATCGTACGAGCCGCAGAACTTAATCGCTCAGGCACAATATTTTATAAGAGCGTACAATTGTTGGCGTATGCCGATGATATTGATATCATCGGCCTTAACAACCGCGCTGTTAGTTCTGCCTTCTCCAAACTGGATAAAGAGGCAAAGCGAATGGGTTTGGTGGTGAACGAGGACAAAACGAAGTACCTCCTGTCTTCAAACAAACAGTCGGCGCACTCGCGTATCGGCACTCACGTCACTGTAGACAGTTATAATTTCGAGGTTGTAAAAGACTTCGTTTATTTAGGAACCAGCATTAACACCGATAACAATGTCAGCCTTGAAATCCAACGTAGAATCTCTCTTGCCAACAAGTGCTACTTTGGACTAAGTAGGCAACTGAGCAGTAAAGTCCTCTCTCGACGAACAAAACTAACACTCTACAAGACTCTCATCATGCCCGTCCTAACGTATGGCGCAGAAGCGTGGACGATGACAACATCCGATGAAGCGACGCTTGGAGTGTTCGAGAGAAAGATTCTGGGTAAGATTTTTGGACCTTTGCACGTTGGCAACGGCGAATATCGCAGGCGATGGAACGATGAGCTGTATGAGCTTTACGGCGACATAGACATAGCGCAGCGAATAAAGATCCAGCGGCTTCGTTGGCTGGGTCATAACGTCCGAATGGATACAAACGCTCCGGCTTTGAAAGTATTCGATGCGGTACCAGCTGGTGGTAGCAGAGGAAGAGGAAGGCCTCCTCTGCGTTGGAAAGATCAGGTGGAGAAGGACTTGGCTTCACTTGGTGTGTCCAACTGGCGCCGGTTAGCACGAGAAAGAAACGACTGGCGCGCTTTGTTAAGCTCGGCCAAAATCGCGTAAGCGGTTATCGCGCCAATTAAGAAGAGAAGAAGATTGCGATATTTTTTTTTAAAACGTCTATATGGCACGATTTATTAAAGCCCAAGAAACTATCAATAAACTATTCGATTTTGCTGATTTTCGCACGTTATGTGATTAAAAAAGAGTTAAGTTAAGCACATATGCGGAAGTGAGTAAAGAACGGGGTATAGTAACTAGTATTTATTAGTGGCTAACTGTTAACTATATTTTATGAAATGTTGGTAAGCTTTACCTTAATGAGCCCTCCTTCAAAAGTGCCCCTAGATGGTACCTTTCTTATGTCATCTTTGATATTTGTCGAATAGACAGACGTACAATTTTAGGCGATATAATGAAGCTTTAATATTATTGAAACTTATTATGCAATGGCTGATTCTAAGGACATCACGCAATTTTTTTGGAGGAAATAATCATCCGAACTCCACTCAAAGCTTGGTGAGATAATTTCAAGATTCTGCTGAAGATAGAAAAAGGACAGGCAGCGCAAAAACTATACTTTCTTTTGTGAATATTGTTGGTGTAGCGCGAAGTGTTACTGAACAACCTTCAACGTCGAAGTTTTTACGTTCTCACCAATTAGGCATTCATGAACCTACTTTTTGGCGGAGTTTTATTTTACATACTTGTTTTAAGGGGACAGATACCTGTACAATTTCGAAAAAAAAGACGTTGTCTGTAAAGTCGGTTTACTGACGATAGTTTAACGTGACAACGTCATAAGAAAATACTGATGTAATGGTTGCAATTTTCAAAACAATATTTTAATTTTATTTGTTTGATAGATATTTTGTATGGATATAGAGAAGGAGGTTAATAGAATCGCAATGGAATTCATCAAGTTACATTTACACAAACGTAAACAATTACGACACATTTATAAAATTCCTGAAAGATATGTTCAATTTCGATTGTGTATCAGACGTTAATAAGTCAACCACACTAACAAGCACCATCATCGATTTGACTTTTTCAAGATACATTACCCTCGAAGCATTCCCTTTCATTTCCTACTTTTCCTATCATCTCCTATTCTCAGCAGGGAAATGGTTCATTACCATGCACACAGGAAGAAGGCATATGCAAATGCACCGCTATCCGCGGTACTGTTCACCATTGCATTTGGCCAAGTAAGCAAAATTTGCGAAAAATACAAAAATATCGACTACGGAATCTATGCGGATGATCTATTTGTCTTCACGAGTATTCCCGACCTATCTCGCACAAAAGATATATTTTCCTAAATCCTTATAGACATAGACAGATGGGGTAACACTTCAGGTGCATCACTATCAATCACTAAATGCAAAACGCTGCATATCTGTAAAAAACATAACTGCCCTCCTCTTAACTTAGCATTCAAAAATACACATGTAGAACAACTCAATAGTTTAAAAATTCTAGGAATTATTTTTGATCATAAGCTTGGCTTTAAGTCACATTGCTTAGGTTTAAGAAAAGACCTAGCTGCCAGACTAAGTATTGTTAAACTATTAGCAGCAAAGAAATGTCAAATTCACACTAACGTTCTAACAAATGTCACAAAAGCACTAATTATGTCAAAAATTGATTATGGCCTGCCAAACTACGGATGGTGTGCCAAAAGCAATCTCCAAAAGATATATTCACCATACCACTCAGCAGTGCGCCGCAGTCTTAATGCGTTTCCAACTTCACCAACCAGAGCCATACTAGCTGAAGCCGGATTCTCCTCCTTAGAAGAAAGGGTAAACGAAACCACGCTGAAATTGGTCCCCCGCCTAATGAATACAACAAATTATGTACTATTTAATTGTTTTAAAAACATTTTAACCCACAAGCGGCTATATAAACAAATATCCGCCCTAAGGCGCTGCGCAGAATTCTCCAAAAAATTAGATATTCCGCCTCCGAAAACTTGTAACAAACCATCACGTCATGCTTGGTGGATCTTTAATAAATCAGCCATAAACGTTTGCCTACATCAGTATAAAAAGGCCGCAACTAGTCCTGAAGTTTACAGAGCTCTATTTCGCGAGCAATTTGAAAAGTATACTCAAGACAACTGGAGCTTCATCTACACAGATGGATCTAAAACCAGTAATGTTGCCACATTCGCCGTAGTTTCCAACACAGGGTTAATCATATCAGGTGGTTGGCTTTTCGGGGGAACCTCAGTCTTCACAGCCGAAGCACTGGCAATCAAAATTGCTATTGAATATGCGACAAAACTGAAGGGGAATTTCGTAATATGCACAGACAGTTTATCATGCTTGAGTGGACTTCAAAGCATAAACACCTCCAGTAGTCTAATTCAAAATATTAAAGCAGCACTAAATACTCATCATAAAAAGATCAACTTATTATGGGTGCCGGGTCATGCTGGGATCCCAGGTAACGAGGCGGCAGATGCAGCCGCCAAACAAATCCATCTCCAACCCTGCCTTACTTTTCCAACATTTGAAAAACACGATTCGAGTAGGACCGTTGCAGCATACATTCAAAGTGCGAAAGATAAGAATTGGAAAGAATTTTCATCCTGGTACAGCAAAGTTAATCCATCAGGACAAAAGCCCCACTTTCGAAATAATAACACTCGGAGTCAAACCACTACCTTTATACGGTTATGCATTGGGCACATTCTCTTGACACACGAGCACCTCCTCACAGGGAAATCCAAAAACACATGTCCCTGGTGTGGATCACTTTCCTCGGTCGACCACTTACTAGATGAATGCCCGAATCTCCGAAGTCACAGGATCAAAATATTTGGCGACATTAAACTCTCCGCACTTCTTGAAAAACCTTCTCCTGAAAACATTCACAAAATATATAACTTTCTGAAACAATGTAAGCCAATAAAGATTATTTAAACTCCATAACTAGAACTAAATCAACACAGGTATTATATACTTAAAGAAAGAGTCGTAAGCCCTGGCAGCTAGTACTCCTCTATATTTAGATATAAGCATTTTGATATATCTAATAAATAATAATAATAATAAATTATATACCTATGCGCATATACATACATATATATGCTCACTCAAGTAGGAAAGAGCCAGGTGTCGAACGTTGCCGAACGCGGGGGCGGATTGTGCTCTTTGTCGTTCGTTCCGCGCTCTCGCTTGCAGTTCAAGCAAGGTAACGACGCATGAGCAAGATAACGACGCATTTTTTGGTGCGTGCAGCCGGCTACATCGAATTATAAGACCTTATCACGTCAAAAATAGTTTTTTTTTCATAAAATGTTAATATAATCCTTTAAGAATATGCCAAACAATTTTTAGAACGTTAATTTAAGTATTTCTTATATTATAGATCGTCAACTGTGACGACTCTATCCTTTGCGTTTGAGCGCTGAGAAAGGTATAGTTACGCTTTAGACACGTTTTTCTCAAAACTATTTTTTTCGAATTTTTCAAATTAGTTATTGAGCGCTCTCCCTGAAATTTTGCACACATCTTTTTTATGATATTACTTTCTATGTGACTTTAAGTTTCCAAAAATTTTTCGGAAAAATAATTTTTTCGAAGCAAAAATAGTAGGAAAATTCGCTCCAAAATTAATTTTTTTGTTTACCATTTTATTCCGAAATTTTTGGTTTTTGTATTCAGGTCACTGACGCCGATGCTACAATACCCGCCAATTGAGAAGTCCCGCTGCGACCCTCCTGGAAGAATTGAGTGTACATCCCCCATTTTAATTGAATAAAATAAAAAACAATTTTTATATGATTTTAGGGTATAAACTGTATGCCAATTTTGACAAAAAATATATTAACTTATTCAATTAAAATAATTTTAATGAAAATCAGGGAAAATATGGCCGTTTACAGGTATCTGCCCCCTTAAGTTCAATCAATATATAGATGCGTCTTTTCAAAGACATTTTACTTTTTTTTCAAAAAAATTTTTTTGTATAAAAATATACTTCATTTTATAACAAAAACTACATAAGTGTAAGTTCCAAATCTTGAGAAAAATTTTGAAGCATCAGGAAATTTGTAGGGATGCAATTTTGTAGTTCGTTTAATTCTGGTATAATAAAATGCAACTTCTAAGAGGTTCGCAATGCTCGTTGATGTTTCTTATTTTTCCTTAACGATTTGGAATATTTTCTGCATATAACAAATCAACAAATTTCCTTTTATATGCAGAAAATTGTGAAAACTCGTAACACTGGCAAGGAACAAAATAACCAAAAATCAACGAGAGTTTTAAGAAAGTTCCGACTTACGCTTTAATAAATTAAAATTTGCGTGATCATAAAGTTGCGTATCCAACTTTATTTTAAACTTTGATTACAAAATTAGAAATTTTGATGAAAATTTGCTGAATTTTTATAAATTCACAATGGAAGGAACTTCGCTGTTGGGCAGCCGCGTGTGGCCAGATTGGCTTTTTCGACGTTGGAGGTGAATGTAACATATTTCTGTTAAAGCTAACGATATGAGCTACCAGGTGGCGTTCTAAAATATAATTTACTATGGATTTATGGATATAACCGTTTAAAAAACTCCTTAAACAGGACGAAAAAAGGCTAGACCAGGTGCTCAACCGAAGGCTTTAAAAAAGGTGACCAACGGAGGGTTAATATAGAAGTTATAAAGTGTTATGAAAGGAAATACGTTATTATAAAAAAGGAATTAAGATTATTAAATTTTATTTTTATTAAAAATTGCGGCCTCAGTAGTCTAGCATAGATGTACTAGCCTGCCATCCCAGAGGTTGTGGGCTCGAATCCCACGTAAAGCACGGTCCTCGCACTTTTCCAAACTTACCTACTTTCCTAGTTTTTATAAAAAAATAAACAACAACGTTATCCTTCCAATTCTTACTCCCGCTCAAAACGTCAGCGCATTACTTGCATTGTGGCTACTAAAACAAGCAAAAAAACACAGAAAAAGACACAGTTACACATTGCATCAGTGGCGCCAGCAAGAGGAAGCGAGCAATCGCGGTAATAGCCCAGACACACCACTTTAGCGAAGTGCTCAACCATCTGCTTGATCCTTCTGCCAGAAAAATACGACACACAGATGGCGCTTCAAGCAGTAATAAGGCGTTGTTCCTAAGCAACGAACGGTGGGCACTCCCACTACTTAGGATTGGTAGCGGCAGACTAATCACCTACCCTGTCAGAAAGCAAAATAGATTAACAAAAGCAACGCAAGACTGAGTCTTGTCGAGGCCCTGTGCTCCCGAGTGGAGTGAACAAGGAAAAAAATATGGGAAGAGTTGTAAGAATTGTCTTATCTATAAAAGGCAAAGAAATTTCTAGCTCCGATTGTATTATTTGAAATGCAAAACACCTTGCGTGTGTAGCCATGAACAATATCTGGTATTCAAATATAATATAAATTTTCCATTCAAACCAAGTGATCAAACTAATAGGCAAAACTCCAATGGAAAGTAATTCATGTCTTCCAAAGAGCAACATTTAATCACTGCTACTGCTCAACTAGTGGATATTTATTTATTTTTCTTCTACTGATTTCCTTTATGAACATAAATGTGATAAAGAAAAACAAACATAATTAATAAATTAATGCCTCTGACAATGGAAATTTAGTAATTTCCGGTCATCAACTGTCGATAAAACGTCTATGGAATTTTCTGTTGAGACTGCCTGGCGCACATTTACACTGGACGAAAAACTTCTAACTTTTTGTCACGCATGATGAGTTGTAGTGAAACCATTTTTTACTTCTAAAAAGCTTAACAGGATTTTTTTCTTAATTTTCGAAGCACAAAATAGCGTGGATGCGAGAATGTAAAATAAAAATCACAAAACAAAAAAAAAACAAAGTGGGTGTAGCGTAGTACACATAACAGAAGTGAAACTGTCAAGTCAGACAAAGAGGGAGGGAGAGACCCGAGGGAGAATGAGAGAGAGAGAAAGAGAGAAAGAATGTATATCTAAATAAATACAAATAGACAAAATTTACAAAAAACGGAGAAGTGTCGACCGGTGTAGGTAAACGCCGGACACAAGCCATGGCAACAACGCGCACTACTCCGAGCGTTTATCACCCGCACAAACGCAGCGATTCCAGGACCGCAGCAACGGTACAAATTACCGCAAGGCAATACCAATAAATCCGACGACGGAATAATAATCCTACGAGCTAAAATACTTTACAGTACGCACAAGTACTATCCAGGAAACGGAAATAAGCGCCAAAAAGTAGGTACAAAAAACACCAAAAAAATTGGAACCAAAAAACGCCCTGAACAGTAGGCTCCAAGGAAATATAACGCCAAAAAGTAGGCATCAAAAATATCTTTCCTAGAAGTTTGCACTAACAAATAAGCGCCAAAAAGTAGACAGTGTTATTTCTCACTAGAAATTAGCAACCACAAGGAAAAACTCTCTCTCGCCTTTTCCTCTACGTTATATCTTTTTTCTCTCTCGCGGAAAGAAACTGCCCAAAACGTTGCATGGCCTTGAAATTTTACTCTCCATTCTCGCTCGTCCATCGACGCCTAAGAAGTTTCCCCTCACAAACACAAAAAAAAAAAACCATTAACTTTTTCAAAACATTTGAAGCATGTATGTATCTACACAAAATGTTTATGCTTCATTGCCTTTGAAGATTTTTATTGGACTTATTCCCAAACAACTGTGAAATTCTATTTATAGAGTTTACGTATTGTAGTATTCAATCCAATATAACTTCCAATATCTCATGTAAGGACATTTGTGCGGCAACCATGCACATATCTTGAATCATCATCATTTATAGCGTTAAAATGCGGGTTGCATTAAACATTTCTTCAAAATTATCGTCCAAAGTCGCCAATCTTGAGTTTTTTCTGCGTAGTTACGAATTCTTTGAGATCGCTTTCTGCTGCGTCTCGGTCTGCCTTGGGCCTTCATGCCCATTAGCTTGAATGGCGCAAACAAAGCAAACCAGATGGTGAAACCAATGATCTGACATGACACCTTCGACTGTAAAAACCATATAATTATGACTCTCGATAATTCCCTTGGGACAAAAAAAAAATTATTTGAAAAAAGAAAAACATAAAATTGCCACCTTTTTAAAATCCGTGGTATTAAACTCCAGTTCATTGCCTACAATACTTTCTCATAACATTTTTTTCTGCGTTTAATAGTTATTGGATAAAAATTCCTGCAGAAAAAATGACGTAAAAGTTTGATTAGTAATAACTTTAAAAATTTTGCAAAACGGTTTGGCACTCTTCATGTAAAAACCAAATACAACATAATTGCTAAATTGATAGTAACTCAAAGTTCACAATCAGTTGGAACGCTCTATATTTGAGTAAAATGTGGAACGCCTGCAATCCAGTGATCGAAGTGGACACCCTGCATGTCGCATCACATACACACATCTGAATCTCCCTCTATTGGGCAGTGAGTTGAAATGAAGTGATTACAGCGGCCGTGCACAGCGTGCGACAAATCCAAAGATTAAAATAAAGCAACAAATTGTTGATGAATTGGAAAAGCCGGCCGCAAAGGGATACATGTAAAGGCATAAACTTCGTACAAGCATGACAGTTTTTGGGAAACTTTGCTAACAATAGAACGCTGTGGGATACAGGCCTGCTAACAAGCATGAGTAAAAATATATAATCAACTTAGCTGAAATTGTGTGAATGTATGAAAATAAATTGAAGGCAAATATTTAAAAGGCTTAGTGTGATTGACACAACAGGCAGAATGTTTAGTTTATCGGCAAGTATAAATGGATCAGTGCATGCATGTATGAGTGTATGCATGTGTGTATGTGTATGTACTTGGATCGAAATGTTTTTGTATGAAGGCATATGGGCTTAGGCGCAATAAATTAAAAATCAATGTAACATCCATCAATGTCTCGAAGCCTTCAACTTCACCTTCACGCCGGCACTCGTACAGGGCATCGCTCACACCACGGCAATTACATTTATATTCTCATTTCCATTCGCATCTATAGTTGACATTCACTTAGGCATAAGTGCACATTCACACTCACACTCACACTCCCATTCATAGTCACATTCGCATGTAGATCCACAATCACCTTTGCCAACTTGCACATATTGACAGCTGTAGTCACATTGACAATGTCGTCGTCGTGCTGTCGTCGCCTTCATCACCGTTGTCGTCACATATGACAACGTCAATGTTGCAACAGCAGCAGCAGCAGCAGCAATGCAATTTAATTATGCCGTACCCACCCGTTTGCAAATAGACCCAGCAACTACGGTTCAAGATGGATTGATGGAGTGTGTGTGAGTAAGTAAGCATGAGTGTGTGTGTGTGCGTATGTATGCATAATTTCACAGCTCATTGCAATAGCACACACAGTTGCAGGCTGTTGCTCTTATAACTTATACATGAAGGGAAATGTAAGATGGTAATGCACATTTTAATTTTCCACTTCGTTGGTTGAAGGTATTGTAGGTATGTGTGTGTATTTGAAAATATATGCCATTTAAGAGTTATAACTGTGTGCGCTCACATGCTGCTACACTCTCAGTGTGCGTTGCAGATTTCAAATTAGTGACAAATTGTATTTGTCTCGTTTGTCATAATTTTGTTGGAAATGTTTATCAGTAGTTCAAGCATCTGCTGGTAAACTGGATTTTAAATATATTTATTGTGATTTTATCAGTCGGATGCCAATTTGAAATATTGCAATGTCGCCGGTGTTGTATTCTGAATGCATGAATGCACACATATATATGTAATACACAGATACATAAACACACAGTCACATTGCCAATAGAGCAAGGCGAGTTTATCAACGTTCTAGGGGCACGCACAGTTTCCTAGAGAACCAGCTGTATTTAAAAAAAAAGAAGGCCCTGAAAAAGGTAATTAAAGGGAGTAAACGACAATGTTTCCTTCAACTATGTGATGAAGTCGATAGTAACCCTTGGAGACTCGGGTATAGGCTAGTCATGAAAAAACTGAAAGTTTTCAAGCCACTCTCAACAACGTGGCCGGCCACACTGCGTAATGTGGTTGCAACATTGTTCTCCCTACAAGATGCTCTCCGAGCCTACGATTTGGAAAGGTGTTGCGAGGGGGACCAAAATATGCAGTTGACAGAACAAGACGAGCTCCTGATGATCACTAAACGGATCAAAAACAATAAAGCTCCTGGCCCAGATGGAGTCCCCAACGAGACACTAAAAGCAATTCGACCATGGTTGAACTTCAGAGATCACCTTTTAAACGCGAGCAACAAAGCGGCATAGGCAGTAACAGCACTGACGCGCATAATGATGAACACTAGAGGCCCTAGGAAAAACCGCAGGCGACTACTTTTGCTGTATGCAGCTATAGCATGGGCGGAAGCAACTAATTGCAGCTCATATGTGAGTTGTATGAAATCAGTGTATCGACTGAGTGCCTTCAGAGTGTGCTGCGCGTTTCGAACGGTATCCGAAGACGCCATTACGGTTATTGCAGGACTACTCCCGATAAATTTAATGGCAAAAGAGTACGCCGAAGTTTACCAAAACAAAGGTACTTCAGAACGGCAGACAATTCGCAAGAAAGCAAGAGAGCATAGCTTGCGTTCATGGTAGGGAAATTAGAGTTCGTCCCTGAACGGACGCTGGACGTACCATCTGATTCCCTTAATAGCCAAATGGGTTAACCGTAAACATGGACAGTTAGACATTACTGATGGGACGTGGGTGTTTTAAATCCTATCTATGTAGGTTTAAGTACGAAAACGACCCGTACTGTTTTCATTGTGCACCAGCTGTAGAAGACGCAGAACATGTTTTGTTTGTCTGTCCGCGATTTGTGTTCGAAAGGGAGGAATTAAGCACTAGGGTGGGGAAGCTAATTTCGGCTGATAACCTAGTGGATATTATGTTAGAGTCAGAAGAACATTTTTTTAAGAGCATGACAATGATAACACAAAAGAGATATATTGATGAAATGCCGCTCTCTAGAGGTTCATTCGATCAGCCCAACTTTGGACTACTTTTTCCTATAAAACTAATTAATAAGCTCAAATTAGCCCAATCAGCAAAAATGTGACGCAAATGATGGTCATTTGGCATGAATTTTTGCCAAGCCGTATTTTTTAGATACGCAAGCCAATACATACAATTTTCCACGCAGTCGAAGAACAAAGGTCAATAAGTTGAAAATGACGACGAACCGATATTTCAGCGCCTTCTTCAATACTTCGCTCTAGGAACTCCGTGAACATATTTGTTTTTTCAAAGTAAATCTCCACGGCTTGGAAGCGTTGTTCTGGCGTTAAACGATTCACTGTGACTTGACAGACCTTACTGAACAGAAATGTCACCACAGTTTGCCATTCTCAACTGTTAGGCATAGTAATCGATATCGACTCTCAAGCAACTTAAAAAATCACCCGATAGGAAGATTAAAATTTTGGTAATGCCGTCATATGTTAATCATATTGGTCAATTGTAACAGGCAGCTGCAAACACAAACCGGCAAACAATGGAACGCTTGAAGGTCAAAATGTCCACCACTCAAAATGATTTTTTTAATTTCTTAAGAAAGTTATTCAAAAACCAAATTGGATGATTAATTTGTCACCTTGTATCAGCGTAATATATTGCAAAGTTGTAATTATTTACGTTTTCTTTTTTTTATTTGTATTAAAAATTACTTCTTTTATAAAAATGTAGTTAATACTAACACATGGACTGAGAAGTCTCGGGCCTAGCAAAGAAACCCCTTTTATTGTTCAAAATTAGCTCTATTCATCAACGTAATTTCAATCAAGAACAAAGCAAACATTTCAGTACCACTTTTGTAGAACGATTTATCTTTTGCCTCAAAATAGGCCCCAGTTTCTGTCATTCGAGCGAAATTTCTTACCAGCGATAATTTTTTTAGATGCTGGGAACCAAATTTGGCAAATACGCTGAATGTGGGAGCAATTCAAAGTTCAATTGTGTTGCGTTGCGATTGTTTCGATTGACTTGTGACACGGCGCGTTGTCTTGTTTTTGGTCAACAGTCAGCAAACGCGGCAGACACTTTGAACAGAACTTTCTCATAGTCAACATAAAGCCAACAGGTTCTTCTGATATCTTTACGATGTCAGCTAACTCTCGCAACTTCACTTTTCGATCACTCAAAACGATTTAATCGATTTTTTGTTACCGCCTCATTTGGATGTCCACTGCGCTGTGTATCATCGGCGTCTCTACGACTACATTTGGAGTCAGCAAACAATTGTTTTATAGTTGTTTCTGATGGAACAGAGTCCTCATAACACTTTTTAAGCCATTGCTTCGCTTGTACGGTATTTTTTCCATCGAGAAGCAGTATAAAATTAAAACACGAAATTCTCTGTGATCCATTATTTTGAAAATAACAAAAGTGGCGTCACTCTTAGCCGAATAACTCACGAAATAATAAATAGAATATCACGAAATTTTAACAGCTGTCTTTTTAAGGTTGAACTAACTGAAAATAAGGTGAAGGCATTAAAACTTGTACCATGTACTCGTATGTTAGGCCAGGAACTTTTCAACCCATGTGTTAAATATGTGCTTCACCACCTCAGATGGAAATAAAAATGTATCTGTAATACAGTTTGCGACAGTTTTTGCCTGAAATGACCTCAATAAAAATTAGCGAATCGTTCTTCCGAGCGAAGAAAAATATTTATTTCACACTCGAGTCTAATGGATGTAAGAAGATGGTTCTGGAGGCCAAAAATAATTAGTAGTAATAGGAGTGGTAGAAAGTAGACAGCCTTTATTTACAAATGTCAGAATTTTTTCTTACTTCGCACAAGAGAGAAAGTTTTTATATTTGTAATAGGCTAAGGATAGTCAGATTTATTAAAATCTTAGTATTTTTTATAATTTTTTTCTAGAGTAATATAATTTATTTTATAAAGCTAATGAAATGGAAAATTTTCCTAAACCCAAGAAATTATTTTGGACGAAGTTATAACTATCTCTGTTGGACTACCTCTTAGACGCATTGTTATTAAACAATTTCTAGAAACTTTGGACTATTGTCAATCCCTGAATAAAGTTCATAGTCCTGTTTGCATGTAGTGGTGATTCAACTTCTCCAGTTAGGGATCGCATGAACACCGCCAATAAAACGTTTTGTGCCCACCTTAACTTGTTCAAGTCCCGGCTCATGTCTAAATATACAAAGCTTACTATGTAAAAGACTTTTATCCAACCAATCTTTTCGTATGGGTGTGAGGTATGGACTCTTAAAGTAGCTGACTGAAAATGAAGAAAAAATTTTGGCCCAATAAAAATGTATGATGGTATCTGTAGAATCCGGTATAACTCTAAACTAAACGATTTCACTTAGAACGAGAAAACTTTACATTTTGTTAAAGCGCAGCGCATAAGATGGCTAAGATTATGTTACCCGCATGCTTGCTGACTGGGCCCAAGCTAATGGGCATAAAGGCTAACGACAGACCAAGAAACCGATGGATAGACGCCGATTTCAAGGACTTGGGAATACGTAACCATGAAGCAAAGGCTCAAGATCGACCGCTTTGTGGAGGAGTTTTTTGAAGGAAGCTTTAACGCACGCCGCGTTGTAATACTGTTAAAGAAGAAGTCCTATTCAGCGATACTTTTCTTTCATATTCAGTGGCCGTTATATAGTAAAAAAGTAACCTTAATGTCTTGTAGGTACTGGTATTTTCTCCTTGAAAGGTTGTCGCAAACTGACATAGTAAAAGAGCGTCGAAGTTAAAAATATGTCGAGAAACTTTTGTTATGAACAAATTATTTTGAGTTAAGTAGTATAATTGGTAAGCATTTATTGAGCTCATATTTACTGAATGCAGATAAGTACTGCCTGAAAATTCTTTGAAATCGGTAGTTATTCCTCTTACTCGTATATCTTCTGAGTCCTAAGTAGCAAGTCGTACATACCATCAGCTGGCGCGAAGGTTTGAAGGCACAGGTGATTATATAAGCTCATTTTTGGCATGTGGAATGCTTCATAAGACTGATTAGAACTGCAGGGTAGGGTAATGCGAACACAATCACAAGTGTTGGTTAGTCCTCATATTTAGTTTTATTTTTGTTTGAACCCTTGCATCCCATCCATATCCAAAAATTGGAAAAACGTTCTCCGGAAATAGCTCCGCATGCTTGCATAGCAAACAAAAATATATCTTCTGAGCCTGCAGGGTAGTTCTGGCTTAGCTAAGCTGGGTGCATATAATAATAAAAAAATATGGCGCGGCTTAAGCAAATGACGCACAAAGCTTCACCAAACGAGCAAGAAAAAAATGCAATTAATTCATTTATTTGCTTTAGGTAATGCAAGTATGCGTGTGTGTGGGGAGTGAAACTCAATTGTTGTAAATCACTTAAGCTGCTAAGCCTAGTTGATGAATGTTTGCATAGAAGCACTTTGATGGCAGTAATTAATAAAGCCCACTGGCATTAAATCAATAAAATGGGGAAATAAATAAAAAAACAAACAAAACAGAAATGGTGACAAACTACTTAGTTTCGCAATTTAGCACAATAATTGTTTTGTACCAATTAACAAAAGTATAAAAGTCGAATTTTTGGCACTGAAAGTAAAACTTATTAACAAACTTGAAATAATAATTTCCTTTATACTATTGTTTCTTTTTTTCTATTTTTGTAAAATGAAAAATTACTGAAGAAAAAAATTGCTTAGCTGGAGCAGCGCCAAGGGAATTAAAAATATATTATTTGCCTTTCCTCCTCTTCCCTTCGAATTGAACTTCAGAGCAAATATTTGCTTTGAATTTTTGTTTTTTTCGTTTGCTTTCTAATTTACAACGCAAATATTTGCAAAAGTGTCCAAGCGAAAATTGTGCACAAATAACTGTGGTGCTAATATTTGAGAAATTTGAGCGGAAAGAGTAAATATTCGTTGCAAATAAGCGGGCAAATATTGATTCTTATAAATACTCACATGTACATATGCATATTTGTATGTATACGGCCCTCAAATTTGTGTCTCAATATTTGGTTTTCTAAACCGAAATGTGAGTTTACTCACCTGGAAAGAAAGAAAGTTATAATAATTAGTTAATTGTGAAAAAATTTATATATTTTGCTAGTCTGCAATTAAATACTTTTATTGGCACTAACCCACATACACCAGATGTGCACAAATTAGTACACTTAAAGAAGTTGAGTACTATAAGCTAAGTTAATAAGTTAAAATTTGTTATATATATTTTTTATATTTTCAACTATGCAAATGTGATGGCGATTGTCGCAGTTGCAGCTTCAAAAAGAATAAAACTGAATAAGAAATATTTTAATAATGTTTCTATCCTGAACAAAGGAATTGCTTAGTCTCTGAAGAGATGATATCTCGAAGGTCGCTTGTTTAACCGGTCACTGGCTATTTGGCAGGCATTCCTCGAGACTAGAAGTTTTCTCCCATGAATATTGCAGAAGTTGCAGAGATGAGGAAGAGTAAGAAACAGTTGAGCACCTAGCTAAAATTAGGGCAGGTTGCCTAGGTAAATATTTTTTCAATTCTCTTACAGAGCTGTCTGGCGTGGGGTTGGGGTCAATACTACGCCTCATAAGAGCCACAAAATGGTTCCACGGAGGAAGGTAAATGAGGTTCCCGTGTAGCACTGTGGTATCACAACGGACCTGTAGGTCTAAGTGAGTTGGTCGTGCAGACCGACAACCACCATAACCTAACCTAACCTATTCTGAAATATATAAAGGAGTTTAGGCAAAGGTAGGTAAGTGACAAACAAAATTAATTATTTTTTTTTAATTTTAAAAATGTCCGCTCACAAACAACCCCAAAAACCTAGGTTGCCTTGATAGTGCAATTCAACAAAATAAAATGAAAAACTGGTCGCGAAAAAGCACTCAAGCTATGATAATTTCAGGTAGAGAGGGAATAATGAATGAAATAAGTTCCATAAATTTAAGTGGAGGATTGCTCCGTGTGCAGAAGTCCACATAGGAGAGGTCCCTGATTGCCATTCACTTGGGAGTGGCCAGGACAATTCTTCGGCATACGGTTCAAGCAGTTCGCAACTTCTGGGCTTCGCTAAGTATCCCCTGGGTAGCCCCCGAATATTCGTGTGAGAGCGAGCTAACGTGTGAAGGTAAAGCATCCCAGGATACCTGGTTGTGCGCTGAGTTTGGGACCTGCCACGTAAAAATCTCCCCCATTTCCCTAATTTTTCCATTAATTTTGCGACCACAACTGCTATGGTGTGAACTGGTGAATTGCCCCGATGGAAAAGAGCTTTTTTGAAAATTACTTGACTTACTCGATTTAAATGAATGCCAAATATAAAAAATATAGCGATATGGCAGAAACTTGGTACGCCTTCCTCCAAGAGATGCTGCTAACTAAGCATAACTTCGATAAGCGTCAGTAGTGCCGTCTCTCTGACTTCGCACGGTCTTTTCAAGCGACCCTCGTACTTAATTAAAGTATCACCATTTCAAGCACTGGGCACAGTGTGCAAAATCTTGTTTATGGGTTTTAAGGCGTTCTTCAGTTTAGTTGGCTTATCTAATTAATGGGATTGGCCTTGAAGCACACTGCGTAAGACATCGAATGTTATCAGTTATAGTTGTTTAAGGATAGAAGGCTGCTATCATCTAGGGACATTATTTTTTTATAAAGGGTGGTTAAGTTTTAAAGGCTGGTGTTAATTTTGAATAAAATACAATTTTTTTAAGAAATTATTGTCATTTCTCTTTATTGCGATAATATTGATATGACTCAATTACGTATAAAGCACAATATTGGCCGAATGGCTGCCGCGGCCTCGGCGGTACACCTCCATCCGATGGTCCAAATTTTCGATGACGCTGAGGCATAATTGAGGTTCTATGCCGTTAATGTGCCGAATTATCTCATCCTGTAGCTCTTGAATTGTTGATGGCCTATCGACGTACACCTTTTCTTTCAAATAACCCCAAAGAAAGAAGTCCAACGGTGTCGTTTAGGTGTGGTTCACATTCAACATCGGCCCTTGAAATTTAACCACCCTTTATATACATCCTGAGGTTCCAAGATATTCCAAAGGGACAGAACAAGTTTTCTGTATTTGGGTCGATTGTACGTCTAAAGCTTTCACTTCACTCAAGCTCAAGTTCACGGAGCGGATTTCCACTTCTTGAAGTCATTTCCAGGTATTTGCTGGTCTACCTCGTCTACGGTTATCACACGGGTTCCAGTCAATGTCAGCTTTTGTTAGGCATCCCCTTCTTCTGCGCAGGAGAAGGGCAATTCTGTTCCATTACCTTTTTAGTATCTCATTCCTTGACCTTAACTTAATCCATTGGAGTTGTCTTAATGAAAATACTTTAAAACTAGGCAGGCAGTAAAAATGAATAATTGGCGCGTGCACTTCTGTTATATGTTTGGCCGAGCTGCTCCTCCTATTTGTGCGGTTTAATGTTGTTGAAATTCCAATAATTTTACTAACTGGATTTATGCAAGTTGGAATATTCGTAACCATTATAATCATCCCACACACGCAATTACAAACAGACAGCCTTTCATGACCACAAAGTGGATAAACTTTTAGCAGCAAAAATTTGGAAGCAGTTGGTATAAAACATTTTTCTATAAATCTACTTAACACTTCGAGTAATTACAAAAGTTGGGATCTCAACTAGCGAGCTTATATGTATATGTATGTATGTATATCTTCTAGCACATGCACACAGATAACTTTAGCATGTTGTGCGATGGCTTATAGTTGAATAAAGAAGATAAAACTTGTACCCAACTGCACTGCTGATCTACTTGTAAAGCACTCAATTTGAAGTTATTTTATTATGTTCTGCCCTGCCTGTCGGAATAGTTAAACGATTTCGTGGCATACAATTTTTTGCATCCTTTCCGGCGCACAAAAGCATTACAACTGCCACACAGCAGCCTACCTGACATTTGCTTTTGGAGAGCTTAACCGCATTTCGTTTAATATGCGAATCAATTCTGTAATATCAAAACATTTACATACACTGTTTGTTTTTGTAATTGAGTGGATGCCAAAATAATGCAAATATTTAAACAATCATTTAGTGGTTACACAACTAACCAATATGTAAGGTCATTCCGAAATAGCAGACATGAATTTAGAGCTACATGATGACTCTAAGATCATTACAGCAAAAAAAGGAGATAAGGATGAAGAAAAGCCGCCCACGGCTTCAACGATTCTTATGCAATAATGGCAGCATCCTTGATTTGCCCAGCAATTCAAATTGACTCGAATTTTATTTGTTATTGTGTTGCCACTGGCAACACATCGTAAGTTGTCATAGTGAAGTGATTTGCGGTTGCCTAAGTTTGTTTTGATGTTTTCGAGTTTTTTTGCTTTCACGGAAAATTGACTTGTTTTTCAGCTGAGGGCGGAACAGTTACCAGAATTGATTACTTATGTGCATGCACGTGGATATACTATATTTGAGCACACATACATGCATACATACTTGATGAGGAAATATTGTTAGTTCTACATTGACAAAGATGTCACCCAGTTTGTCATAGCACAGCCATAATAGTGCAGTGGTGTAGTGAACCCAAAAGGTAGATATAATTTAACGCACTTGTATCTGAGCGAGTGGGCGCATGCTGAGTAATTTGAGAGCATTTCATTTGAACTGTAGCCGATGTCAAATGGGGTTTGCAATGACCTCATTTGTTCCTTGAGCTTACAAAAAATGACTCAATTGCGCTTAAAAAGTGAAGAGTTGTGGAAATTTATAAATATTTATAGTGAACGTTGCCGCCTATTTGTATTTACAAAATATTTATTTATTCATAACAAAAATAGTAATACATAATGGGCATGAAAGTGCATAAAAAACTTACTATACCAGTTTTTTATAGCGTTGCCAGCTAGTTTTTATTGCAAATATTGGTATTATGACACAGTTGAATTCAATTCGAAGGAAAATATCGAAAAAATAAAAATATATTAATATATCACAAAACTAAGCTGAATGCTAGACGTTGTATGTCCGATGAGAATGGCTTGAGAATGCTTTAATATAAATTTATTTTTGAGTGGCGTTGCCACCCAAATGGTAACGGAAAAAAAATTAATTACAAAATTGAGGTAAATGTTAGACCATGGCTATCAATAATTAGGTGTTCAAGCGGCCTTTTATATGAAACTATTTTTCAATAGCTGGCAACGCTATTTTCTAAAAGAGAAATATTAATTAATTGAAAAACTAAAGTAAATTTTATACCCTGGCTGCTTTCTGGATATTAAATTTATCCCGAAGCTTTATGCATTAACGAAAAACGTTTAAAAAGGCTTTAATCTAAAAATATTTTTAAATGGTGTTGCCACCCAATTGTTGACGAAAAAAAATTTATCAAAAAACTGACGTAAATGTTAGACTTTCTCTTCTTCTTAATTGGCGCGATAACCGCTTACGCGATTTTGGCCGAGTTTAACAAAGCACGCCAGTCGTTTCTTTCTCGTGCTAACCGCCAAGTGAAGCCAAGTCCTTCTCCACCTGATCTTTCCAACGCAGAGGAGGCCTTCCTCTTCCTGTACTACCACCAGCTGGTACCGCATCGAATACTTTCAAAGCCGGAGCGTTTGTATCCATTCGGACGACATGACCCAGCCAACGTAGCCGCTGGATCTCTATTCGCTGCGCTATGTCTATGTCGTCGTAAAGCCGTCGTAAATGTTAGATTTTGGCTACCAATAATAAAGGGCTCAGGCCGGCTTTTATCGGAAACTATTTTTGACAAGCGTTGCCAACTAATTTTTAAAGAAGAAATATTAATTAATCGAAAAACTGAGTTGCATCTTACACCTTGGCTGTTTTCAGACCTTAGGGCAGGATCTTTTCTAAAACTATTTTTGGTTGGTGTTGCCACCTAAATTTTACTGGAAAGAAATTATTTACCTAATTTCATATATACGAAGACATATAGTATAGTTATAAAATGAAATGTATTGAAAGTAAACAAGAAAAATTGACCAACTTTTAAAAGGATAATTAAATACACAGCTGGATAAGGATGTTAAATTCACACAAATCGTGGTTAAGAACGCTCTAAAAAAATATTTTTAATTTTGGAGAGTATTGAAATCGCCTTATAATCGGTTATATCTACTAGTTAGATATTCCTAGAACGATTTATCTTTTGTCTCAAAATAGGGCAAGCGATTCACTTTCTTACCGGCTAGTAGTTTTTTAGGTCTGCGAACAGCCAGTAGTCATTGGAAGCCAAATCTGACGGATTCGATGGATGTGGGAGCAACTCGAAGTTCAATTCATTTAGCTTTGCCATTCACGTGATTCATCAACACTTTCTTGTTTTTGGTCAAAACCAATGGCATTTATGTGTTAGGCCCGGGACTTTTCATCCCATGGGCTAATATGCGGTCATAAGTAGTTGAGCAGTGATTTGAGATTAATTCCAAGGAGAATCGGCCAGGGTACTTCAGTATTTACTCGCTTGAATTTCGCTTTCTAATAACTTGAACTTTGTGTCCCGTTAATTCCAGTAAAATAGCATCAATTATATTTATCTCATGGCTACAAAATTCCTCTTGAAATTGTGTAAACTGATTAACCAGCAATGACAGCCTGCCTTAATTTCTCATTAAAAGTTTGTTGTTTGTATTGTGGCTGGTGATAATTGCATTTTGCGCAACTTTGATAGCAAATTTCACTCTAGGAAACATTTTAATCTGAATTCCCCCAATTCAATTCAATTCAAAGCAAATGCTAATACAATTAGCACACTTGCCCTCCACTCGGCAAGCCACCACTTAAGCGCCTGCAACCACTACACAAATCCTTGGAGAGTTTCAGTTAGAGCGAAGGCGGCTTAGAAAATAGTGATGAGGTAATAATCAGAAAATCAAAGGCAGTTGCCTGCAAATTAATAGAAACTCTCTTGGCAAATGAGTGCCAATAACTTATTTGGGGAATTACACGTAACACTATGCTCGTGCGTGTGTGTGTGTGACATAATTCAATTGCTTATTTGTGTTGCAATCAATTAAATGCGCTGGCATCCAACAACCAAGCAAATGCAACCAAATCTGGAACAGAAATAGAAAACCATAATTGTTTCGTATAAATTTAAGCATGTATGATATGTGTATAAGTATGTGAATTCAACTTTATGGAAATGCAAATGCGCATAATTAGAAACAATGGCACCCGACGTTTAGCGCTAGAGTTGATGGCAATTTCATGGGTTAATTAGTTTAAAACACAATTTGATGCAACTATGCGTAATGAGCTGGTGTGTCTTGCAACTGAAAAGAAAGCACACACATCCACACAAATTTGCAAAGAAATACTAAAATGTATGTATGTATGTACATTGTGTGTAAATATGTATGCGTGTTGTGAAGCTCCGTTTCCGCTGAGCGCCTCGATCTATTGAATCTGTGCACTGTTGTTGAATTGCTCATGTCTGGTTGCAGTGCATTGTTGGTCACGTTGTGATGGTATTCAATTAGCTGCCACCATATGTGGCATTCATCTGCACTCGCTCATTCACATAAACAGCCAAACAAAATACACAAAGTCATTGCAAGTGGAAAAACTGCAAAAAAAATGCATTGATCTCGGGGTGCTTGTTTGTGTGCGTCTGTTTGTAGATTCTCATCAAAACCATCACCAACCCATATTGATTTGCTCGTTCGCACAACATTAATTTCCTGCTTGCAACTTGTTGATGTTGCACAGCTGCTCAGCTGTTATTGCTGCTGTTTTTCTGCTTCTTTGTTCATCTATCATTGTTGTTGCTGTTTGCTTTGCTGTTTTGAGGTTGCGTCACGTATTCATTTCGCTTATGTTGCTCAACAGTCAGTGTGTACAAGTTCGTATGTATTCAAGGACTTTTGATCTTTTTTGAAGGTTAGTCTGCAACCGATTGAACTGTAAGTGAGTGGGCCAATCTAACGGCTGTATACATACATACAAGCAAACTCATTCACAAAGTCAATAAGGTGATTAGACACAAGGCCACTTACTACGAATTTGTAGTTTGGCTTTTGAAAAATTGAACCCGTACTGGTAATTGTAATGAACATGGTAATGGTCATGTTAATGGTAATGTTAATAGTAGTGGAAATGGTGATTGTAATAGCGCTACTAGTGATTATGGTGATGGTAAAGGCAGTGTGTATGGTAGTGATAATGACAATGGTAAGGATTATGGTAGTAGTAATGGCAAATGTAATCGTTATGACAATAGTAATGGCAATGGTTGTAGTTATATTAATGGTAATTATAATGGTAATGCTAATCGTACGGCTTATTTTAGTGATAACCAATATGGTAAGGTTTATGGTTTTAGTCATGGCAATGGTAGTTGTACTGGTAATTGTAATGGTAATTATAATGACATCGGTAATGGGAAGTGAAAGGTTTATGGTAATGTTAATCTATATGATAAGAATTATCGTAGTAGTAGTTGTAATGGCAATAGTAATAGTAATGGTAGTAGTAATGGTAATGGTACTGACAATCGCAGTGGTACTGTTACTGGTAATGGTTATGGTAGTGGTTATAGTTATGGTCAAAAATGGTCATGGTAACGGTAATTATGATAGTATCGGTAATGGTAATGTTTATAGTAGCAATAATCAATATGATAAGAGTTATGATAGTAATCACGGCAATGGGAGTTGTAATAGTAGTTGCACTGGTAATGGTAATGGTAATGATAATGACATCGGTAATGGTAAGGGAAAGGTTTATGGTAGTGATAATATATGTGATAAGAATTATGATAGTGGTAATGGTTTTGACGGCGTTAAAGAGTAATGGTAATGGAAGTAGTGAGGGTAAGTACGGCAATGGTAATAGTAAACCTTTAACCGAACTCACAAGCAATATTTTTTAGAAACTTTAAATTGTTAACAGTAATTGAATTGTAGTGAAACTTGAATTGTACGATCACTTACTTGCGAAAATGAACATGGAAATAAAGAGGAAGGAGAAGGAGTAATGGCAAAGCCAACAGTATTGTGCTCTCTTGAAATCTTTAATATTGCATAGCTAATACCGTGAAATTCTCACATTCACCTCCTTTTTGTCGGGGCAGACTACCAGGTACAATACTTAGACACAATTAGGTTCATTGTACTGCACTCGGATTCCCCTTCACCTAATACTGACGTTTACTAAATATGTGCAAATATATATGTGGCCTCTCAGTGACTGTGCAATCGATAAATAGAATTCAATAAAATTACCAATAGTGAGTAATGACAAGCATAAAAATGGTTGTTACTGTACTTGCCAGCAACTGAAAATGCTTTGTAATATTTGGACGGCATTACAGCAAAATACTCTTCAGCTTGTTGGCGTATATTAGTCTATGCAGCTGTCACGACGCCGCTTATTTTCGTTAAAGTGATGAAGTGGATTTTACTGTCTGGTGCGTTAGAAATGTATTACTTTACCAAGCAAAGAGTGTATGAATTAAAAAAAAAATATTTAGATACAAAACGCAATTTTGAAATGGGAATCAAATTTAAAGAAAGTTGTTTGTCATGAAATTTTACATTTTTAAAATTAAGAGCGTTGAAATTTGCTAGTGAAAAGTATTGAATTGTGAAACTCAGATTCTGTGAAAGTGATCATGCCACGTATAAATCTGGGAACTGAAAGTAAGACTAACAATACATTATTCAACAACAACAATCGAAAATACTCCAAAAACAGCCAATACTCCTTGGTACGCCCCAAATGAAGATATCAATCGCGACCTCAGCACAGATAGAGTAGCAGAAATCATGCACAAAAGCAGCACAAATCATATTATCTGTTTAACAAATCATACGAATACTGACATGCGACAACTCTCATCAACGACCAACATCCGTTCAGCTGGTAACTAGAAAAATTTTAGGTTATGTACACACATTTACAAGCTCACACAAATACTCAGCCAAGATGTAACAATAATAATGATTAATGTTATAAAATCCAAGCTGTAAAAGGAATTGCTTAGTGCCTTAAGACAGGCGTAATTAATAAATAAAACAATAATAATAATAACTACAGCAAAATTCGAGAAAGTTTCTTGCTACTATAATGTATTGTTACTGCTTTATTAATAATTAAATTGTTTCTTCTAAAGCAAACAAAAATTATTAATTAGAAGACGCAGTATGCAGAACTGACATTTCCATATCCATCTCACCAAAAGACACCAAAACCTTTTATTATTAGGGTAAATATCTGAAAGTAAGCACTTCCATTCCTTTTTGAAAAATTTCAAAAAACTTAAACCATTCTCTCACACTCAAGCCACGCATCAAGTTGCACTTTTGTATAGCCAAAAAAAACAAGAAACAGATCATCCAAATTCTATATATAATAAAAACGATCGCTAATTTTGAAAATCCACATAATTTTTCTGCTATGTTGTTGTCGAAATATCGCCAAATAATGGTTTTTATTAGAGGCCCAGAATTCGCGAGCGTGAAATTAAAATTAGTGTAAGCATTTCTTCAAGTACTAATACGCCTATTTCAGTGAGTTCTTCACATGAGTTGCTCGTTTATGCTCCCACCTTTCGACTTACGAAGGCAAATAAACTTCTTCTTCCGAATTTTTCACCCAAGTCTTTCTAGTTGACAAACTCATTTAGCCTATTCCTAGTCCCCAATGAAGTGTTGCAATGCTTAACGTGATTCAACTGTGACGCTTTCAAATTCAATATAACGCTGGCGAGCAATTCTTCGTTCCTCGTACCAAATACTGAAAATTCCGCCTGCGTTGTACCGTCAAACTTAGTAATTTTTCTACATAACTCGGAATGAATCAATATGATTTTCATTTTTATTGCCCACGATGGAATAAATTTCAGTTTCTCGCCGCTGCTCATCTTAAAGACTTTTTTGTATTTAGAAGATATTTTAGAAGAATAAATTGATTTACAAAGGCATAGACACATAATCTATTAGAGGTCAAGAAAGATCCAGCAAAGTAAAATTGCAGTTCTGGTGAGACTTGAATGATGTTTATTTTGTGAAAGTTCGTACAGGAATATTTTATAATGTAATCAGACAATATTTTCTAAATGAAAATTTGCTACACTTATACATATGAATATAAGTTACAATAAATTGCTACTGTGTATAACAAAGTACATACTTTCCAGTAGTTTTGAATGCAGGAAAAAAGGAGGTTGTAAAAATGTCTAATATCTGGAGAATCTGTTAAATGATGAGCGATAAGTCTTAATTTCTGCTGCGAAGAAAACATTTTGTGACTAGGAAAAAAAAAAACGAAAAATAAATAACCAATTTGAGATTTCAAAAACTACATTTTTCCCCCTAACGGAATCATTTTTACTTTTAAGTACTTGTGAAGTTTTATGATTAATACCTTATACCTTCTGAAAATAAATTAGCTTTTTCAAATAAGCAAGTACAAAATTTTAACTAAGTCTTATACTGGCCCCGGCAAGCTTATACAATTTATTTAGGTATGATTAATGCAAACATGTGTGTTTTAGTTATCATACGAATAACTTTTATATCTATGTGTCAACGACTCCAGCCTAAAATATTTAGAACCGCAACTGAAACACCTTCGTACATACCTACCGCAGGTATTCGTCACGACCTTGATATCGGCAATACCATGCACTAGCAGATGACACATGAGCAGACTATTGATAAACACAAATCCCGTAATGAGAAGACTCCCAAATAAAGCTAAATCCACTCAAAATCGACCTAATCGTCTAATACCAACAGATCTTGCAAATCTATGTAATTAATTGTCATCTAATCGTACTTGTCATTGTTTACCAGTGATTTGTTTTAAGGGGACAGATACCTGTAAACGGCCATATTTTCCCTGATTTTCATTAAAATTATTTAAAATGAAGAAGTTAATATATTTTTTTCAAAATTGGCGTACAGTTTATGCACTAAAATCATATATACTTTTTTTCGTCTATTTTGATCATTTAAAATGGCGGATGTACACTCAATTCTTCCAGGAAGGTCGCAGCGGGGCTTCTCAATCAGCGGGCATTGTAGCATCGGCGTCAGTGACCTGAATACAAAAAACCAAAATTGTTTTTGTTTTTTTTTTCAAAATGTTACAGGTATCTGTCCATTTAAATGGTAAGTATGTTTCTTCTTGTCTTAATCACAATAATTCCATAAATTTATAAATTAAATTACATATTGTCCAACGACAGGTGTAGTATTTTTGCCAGCAAATTAAAACAAAATATGTAAAAGAGAGACTGGGCCATTAGAATTCTAATTTCTTTATTCCTTTGTTCTGCCTCCAGTAAGTAGTGATTGTCGCTAGAGAATCAGAACCAATCCGTAGGGTACAAAGTCAGTCATCACTTGTCACTTGAAGTTGAAGGCTGTCGCCTCTGAACGATTCGTGTTGTAGTATTTCCGCGCATTTACTGAACTTTGTTTCATTTTGCTATGTAAATTTACATGTAACTCAATTTTGTTCGGTTTAACTCAGCTTCAAATAAAGAACGAACTGAACTTCTATTTGAACTTATTGTAATTAATGAACATTTTATATTTACATCTCTTACAGATTTTTTTTCTAATATATTAATAAATATTTTTTTTTCTATTCATATTAAGGATAAGAAACATGAAACTACGGTACGCCTGGAGACTAACGGCAGTCATAATCTATCGGTATGTGGTCTATCGGAGAACAAGCAGCCAAAATGGGCATCCCTCACTACGCACACTGTTACAGTTGTAAATAGCCGGAGTAACAGTAAACAATCTTCCATTTCCTCTGTGAATGCCCTACCCTATGGAAGGACAGAATGTTACCCTGGACTCTGGGCCCACCGCTGTTCGAGAGTCTCGAACAACTGTCTGGCTTAGATGCCAACAACCTAATAAGGCTCTAATACCGCACAGTCTTGCTGTAAATAACTGTTTAACAAAGTTGGTAACGAGGATGGCGCAACAAAATGGTGCGGAGGCGCTAGTTGGATTCGTGAGGAATATTCACTTTAACCAATCAACTAAATATTAAGGATTTTCTAGAAAAATTAACATATTTTTCAAGGAATGAGTTTAAAAATGTTTGTTTTTCATTTTCTTTCGAAATCGCTTTCTTACATATTGCTTACAAAATATTTGTTAAAATTTTCCTATTTTTGCAAAAAATTTTTTTGCTATTTCGAAAAAAAAAATTGTAACTTGGCTTATATCAGGATATTCTTTCATTTTAGGGAGTATTAAATCCTATGTGTCATTTATTTTAATCGATTTTCGGAGTTTTTTGGTATTAGAAATTTTTATGATCGATCCTTTATTTTTTCATCCAGAACCATTTTTTGGCGATAACCTGCTATGCCAGCAAGAAAAAAAGTATGTGTATTTTCGGAGTCAGCTACTAATCTAACATACGAGTTGGATCTTATCCAGCCTAGATCCCTTTTCGCTCCTCCACTACATCAACAGCACTGGATGGCTGTAAACGGGTTTCTCTCCCCAAAATTTTTCTTTTCACAGGTAGTGGTCCACATTATGGTATCGAAACGGCACGTACACTAAGTGCTACTTGAAGTGTGCCTGGGGTACTCTTGCCATCTAACCTACCTACCTACCTGGACACTCTAGTTCTTGATTAAAAAATTTATTAAGGACATAGAAACCTATGTTTATAAAATAAGTTTTTGAAGAATACGCGACTTGCGAGTCTTTGAGAACTTTCATTATATGGAATGAAACACTGGAACGGAGACCAACGCTCTTTTTCTCAATTTGCAGTTAATGCTTCTTCTTCATGAAATATGCTTTATCTACTAGTCAGCTTCACACTCCTATAGAGGGTATGCCCCACTAAACTCTAGGGCTCCATTCATACATTTACAATAACAATTCATTACCGATAATTACAATTTATCTTCACAAATAGCTGAACTCAACGGCAGGTAAACGGATTGCCTTACCGGTGACAATATTTATGTGGGTTTTACAAACTCGAAAATATTTACATTCATACATCCTCATTTCTATTTGCAACACCACTCTTTGGCTGCTACAAATTAATCGTTACGTACGAGTACGGGCTATGGTTAATCCAATGAATTTACGCACGGGGTGCAAAAAGTTGCCGGCTTCTATCCACTGCTGTCTCTTGGTTCCGTGGCGACGGGCAATTTATTGATTTTCCCGAATGCTTTTGCCGAAATTAAAATGAATGTCATGTGCCGCCACTAATGTGTGTGTTTGCATTCGCACACACCACTACACAGCTAATCACACACACCATAAACGTATGTGTGGTCAAACGCTGTGTTTTCAGTGCGTGGCTTCGTGTTTTTGTTGATTTTGCAATGGGTATCGCACGCAGCCTGTTGCTGCCGATATTTTGCTTTCACTTTTGTATCGAATATTTTTTGCTCCAATATTTGTTTGCTTTAATCCTTTCATTTGCTGCAATAGACGGCCGACCGACCATTCAACTGGTGAATTGTGTATCGATTTTATTTTACGACTCTTTGTTTAGTTGTTTTGTTGTTTTTGCGCAATTTGTTCCGATGGAATTTTTTCACTAAGGCGCGGAAGATACACCCTTTGGTGGAATGGGGTACGAGAAAGTTTTAAAAAGGTTTAAAAATAGACTGAAACGCGCTGGGCGCACATTTTTGGGAGTTGAAGTATAAAAGTGGAATTTTAAATGTTTTGATGTTTTGTTTTTGCTATGGATAGCCGTCTTTGTTTCTACGCCTCACCACCTTTAAAAAGGTATCATGTTCTAATTGACGGAAATGTTAAAAAGTAAAGAGGGAATTACGATTATTCACCCTAAAGAAAAGAAATAGTGGACGTGGCTCGCCGTCTTAAATGGATTTCAAGGGAATATAACTTTTCTAGATATTTCTTTTAAGACTTTTTTTCTCATATTTTTAATTTTTCGGATTTAAAAAAACGAGTCGATGGCCTGAGATGCTTGTAAGTTCTTTTATATCAAGTTTTATATTCGCATATTCTACCAAAAAAACCAAAAAATAAAACAAAGGTTGTCTGTAAAGTCGGTTTACTGACGATAGTTTAACCTGACAACGTCATAAGAAAATACAAATACGCATATACCTACATACATATATATGCTCACTCAAGTAGGAGAGAGCCAGATGTCGAACGTTGCCGAACGCGGCGGCCGATTGTGCCTCTTTGTCGTTCGTTCCGCGCTCTCGCTTGCACTTCAAGCAAGGTAACGACGCATGAGCAAGATAACGACGCATTTTATGGTGCGTGCAGCCGGCTACAGCGAATTATAAGACGTTATCACGTCAAAAAATAAAATAAAATGCCTTACTAAACCGATTTTAATGAAATTTTTTATTTATTTATTCTACTCTCAAAGAGTAACCACAGTTTGCATATCTGTGTTGAATCTTAATGGGATTCTAACATGAAGCATAAAAACTAAAAATTGATACAATTTGAACTTAACATTGAAAATTTATTAAGCTAAAATTAAATTACATTATTTATGAAGGGAAAAATTTGAAGAAAAACAAAGACTATAATTCGACATTTCCATTTTTTGTGAGTTGAGAAGTCATTACTACGCACTCCTCCCCTATTTTATTGTTAAATGAAAAATAATTGGTTTCGCTTTTGGATTTTGTTAAGCTGAGGTCCTAATTTTTTTCATTAAGAAAAAGAAAATGGCATCGCCCAAGCGATCGCCATCTGAATTGGTGACACGATTAATGGCATTTTCAATAAACTCTTGCCAAATCTTCTGGCAGTAAGTTTTGGCATTTTTCATGAACATGCTTCTTGAGGGCTCGAAGAGTCAGAGATTACATTGATTCGCGACTTCAAAAAGTTCCATGAAAAGAAATCTAGAATGGTTGAATAGCGCGATTTTACCGGCCAATACAAGTCATAAAAACGAGAGATTAAACGAGCTGAAAATTCAAGATGGCTTGAGCGTCAATTTTGCGTGTTTGGCATGCAATAGCCAAGTGCTGTTGTCAATAGTCATTTTTTTTATTTTTTTTTTATTTTGTTACTATTGCAATCTTGTTAACAAAACTAATAAGCAATTCATTTTAATATACATATATTTAATTAAATTAAAACATCTCAAGTAAAGACAAAATTTTATGAAAAGAGATCATGCGGTTTCGTCCTTTTTAATCTTCTCGTGAGGTCATCAGTTACAAGTAGTTTGGCTGCTTCATCATTGATGTGCTGCTGTAGTCTCTCTTGATGTTTATTTGCGAATTTTTTTATGATATCCGTAATGGTGTCTACATTAAGATCCTTATGTAGATTGCAATTACGAATGTACCACGGCGCTCTAACGATGTCGCGTAATACTTTATTTTGGAATCGTTGAATGATGTTTTTGTTGCTTTCACTGGTGCAGCCCCTGAGCTGTATACCATATGACCACACTGGTTTCAGTATTTGGTTGTATAAAAGTATTTTGTTATAAATAGAGAGTTTAGAAAGTCGGCCTAACAGCTAAAACATTTTCTTGTATTTAAGAATTAACTCCTCGTGTTTTTTCTTGACATGTGCTTTGCACCTCAGCTTAGCATCTAAGGTCATTCCTAGATATTTTGCCGTATTTGCATGCGGTATTGCCGTGTTATTGATAAATATTGGTTTCTAATTTATATTTCTACTAGCGGGCCATCTGCCTGCTTCGCTAGGCATATCAAAATTAGAAATGAATAATGAACACTCGATTTAAATTCACTCTATGTGTATTTATTCTTTTTTTACAATATAAAACTAATGTTAATTTTAAACTTAAACTAACGCAAAGCCTTTTCGTAAGCTACATTTTTTGTTTCGCCCTGAGTTGTGGTATAAATAAACAGAACTGATGGCTTTCCTACACGTGAACATGATACATATAATTGTCCGTGGGAAAAGCATGGATATTCTAAGTCAATTCCGCATAATTCCAGCGATTGTCCTTGTGCTTTGTTTATTGTCATTGCAAATGCAAGTCCTATTGGAAATTGCAATCTTTTGAAGTCAAAAGCTAAATCTGGTGGAATCAGCGGAATACGCGGAATCAATACGTCTTCACCTTTGAATTTTCCTTTTTAAATTGTTGCTTCAATAAGATTATTCATGACCTTTTTGACTGCTAATCTTGTTCCGTTACACAATCGTGGCTGATTTAAATTTCTAAGTAAAATAATTGGTGCACCAACTTTCAATTGTAAGCGATGAGCCGGCAGTCCAGGTAAATCCAAGGAATTTAAAAATTCTTTTGGATAATTTACAGCGTCATCTTGATTTATAACTGTATCAATTGATTTAAATGTTACAATCTCACCAGGCACATCATTTAAAATATTCGCATTCAATTGACCAACATTCTTATTTTTCGCAGCCAGTATTGCTCTTTCAGCTAACCAATTGTGATTTTGATAATAAACTTATCTGGCAAAGTGATTAAGCCAGTAGCAGCATCAATAGGAATTTGTCCATTTCCTATCTTCAGAAGTTGTCTTGAAAACTCGTCAGTCGATGCATAAGTCGAAGTCAAAGTTTTTACGTGCCTCCATAAATGGGATGTCTTTAAACATGCTTTTAATTCATCTGCTGGTGTTGAACGGGGAATTACTGGCAAAGTTTGACGAAAATCACCAGAAAATACTCGTAATATTAAAGCGCCACCAAATATTTCTTGATTATTACGTAAATCTTTCAAAGTTCTATCAAATGCTTCCACTGATTTTTTATGTGCCATTGTACATTCATCCCACACAATTAATTTGCATTGTTGCAAAACTCTTCCCATTCCCAACTTTGTCAAAAATGAACCGATTTTAATAATTCTGGGTTCAAAATGATCGCCATTACTTACACGAGCGATTTCATGTAGAAACAGTTGCAAAAAGGTAGTTGCAAATTTTTTATTTTGCAAAAAACAAAAAGTGCGAAACAGGTTTTTTACTTAACAATTCATTACTCAAAAACAACTCATTTTAGCTACTGGGCATTCAGCTTAATTGAAGTTTGAGGTGTCCTTTTGATTTGGAAAAAGTTATAAAAAAAACAAAAATAAACTTTTTGAAATATTGAATTTTGAAAAAATTTCAATTTTTTTTTTTTTGCTAAATAAAAAATTTCGAACTACGTTTTTGCAATTTTTTCTACATGAAGTCGCTCGTGTAAGTAATTACGATCATTTTGAACCCAGAATTATTAAAATCGGTTCCTTTTTGACTAAGTTATGGGCATTTAAAAAATTTTTTTTCTTATATAATTAAAAAAAATCGAGTTTGAGCCGAAGAACAAAATTATCGATAACTCTTGAAAAGATTTTTTTTCGGGCGAACAAAAAAATACGTGTCTCATTATTTTGACCAGAGAGCAACATATTTCAGTTACATCGAAATCGAAGAACATGACCCGAATAGCCCGGTTGAATTGAAATGGAAAGCATATATTACATCATTTCGGTTCTCTGCAACTCCAAACACAGCCATGTCACTGCCTTTGTTAATATACTTGTAGAAATCCTTGAGAGCGCTATTTTAGTTATACCTGCTTTTAGGCATATATCTCGTAAACGTACGTTTGCCCCTATAAAATTGTCTACCTAAATGCATGAAAAAAGTGTTAGCATAACTTTTTCGAGTAAATATACATACAGGAGGATTTATTTTTTACATTTTGCTCGTTGGCTTTCGCGTTTTCTTTTCTTGGTTTTAGACTTTCACCCCAAAAAATTTACGCAAACCCTTGAACAAAGTTGTACTAATAGAAACTTGATCTTAATACTCGAGCTACCATCAAATTAGCACATTTTATTTTTTAAAAGAACATTTATGGCGACTGTCGATCCATATTGATGGATTTCAAAAAATTTATGGATTCAACCGCTGAATAATTTCGTATATTTTAAATCCATCTAAACTTTTACATTTGCGCATTTAATATATATATATGTATTTAACCTTTAATTTAAGTAAACGTTTCAATATTTGTCCAAAAACTTTGAACTTCGAAAAATACAGGCTTATGGTTATTAATGGAATCAAATATATTTAACGAATTTTTATTTTATCTAAATCATAAAACGGTAGAATGAAGCTGAAAATATTTTTCCAGTTTAAAAAAAAGCAATGTGCTTTGATGCCGTGTCACGCATGCATAAAAAGGAAAGAAAAGAGAGGGCAACTATTGCGTTACGAATAATACAGTCTCATACGTCACTCGACATCGAAACAATGTTATTCATGTCTATGTATATTATATTTTATTCATTTGCGTGTATTCTCATTCCGTATACGTAATGTCCGTATAAGGAAAACACGCAAATATTGTCCCCATTTTTATATATAAGAAGATTAGTGAAGTCAACATGTACAGACTTGGTTTCGTTTAACTTGACAAGCCATTTTTTGGTCCAATTTTGAATTGTATTTACTGATGCTTGTAACTTCTGAATTGCTTCTAAGTGTTTTTCATCAGTTGCTAATACTGCAGTATTATCGGAAAATGTTGCAGTTGTTGTATTGCTGCATGTGGGTATATCGTTAGTATACATGCGGGACACCTGCATTAATATCTTTCAGTTCTGAATAGACATATGCTTGCTTTATTCTAAAGTATCTGCTCGTTAAGTAGGATTTTAAAATGTTTGTCAATAGTCATAGCTGCAATATTCTCATCAGTACAACTGATCTGTGACAAGCCTCACCTGGCAGCATCTCGTGTTGTTCCATACAGACGACCGGCTAAACACCGCAGTGTTTAGCCAGTTGTAGTCGGAGCGCCGTGAAATCTGCGTCGAAATGTAGCCTGCCTCAACAGAATCGACAAAATATACCACAAAAAATCTAAGCAACTATTCCGCTTTCCTTGGGAATACACCGAGCCGTACTGCATTGATGTGTATTCAGTAATTGTTCGCTTTGCAAGTGTTAAAGCAGAATTGGCATTTGCCGTCATGTATACCTGAGCCACATTTTGTTTAATGCTACAATGGGAAATTTTTTTTTGAAAAATAACAAAATGGTGAAAACAAGGTATGCTTTTCGGGTGGAAATCAGACTGTAGTATGGAAAGTTAGGGTTGAAAAGAAACGAAGGACAAGCCTACAGAATAATTATCAGTTTAACTTTTTTGTTTCAGATGTCCTCAAGAGCCAAAATCCGGTTGACAAGCCACCCAAATGGTGCCACACTAAAAAATATCTATAAAAAATTAGTATTTGACCTACTACCAGACTACTAGATCATGAAAAATCTTTTTGCCGAAAAAATAATCTCTAATAATTTAATTTTTTTTTTACTTTAACTAGAAACGGAATGAAATACAATCAACTAAGGTTGATCTAGGGCGTATAAAATCAATTTTTATTTTAAGTTGCTGACTTAAACAGCAGCTTAGCATCTGAAAAATAACAAAAAATTGGTATTAAAAAAGAAAAAGTTTTTAATGGGTTAAGTTCACGATTCCACCATAGCTACTAGAAGCTGCTTGTAAGTAAATAAAAAATAACAACACTTAAATGCATTTTACCCAAAGCAATTTTTCCAAACTGCCTACAGATTAATGTTGATGGATACGAAATTTCGCAGCTAGCTACCCAATCACATTGCATACAACTATTTAATATAAACTAACTTTTTGGCTTACTCATCCTCTTCGGCCAGAAGTCAAAACATTTTTCGAAAGTGCAAAAGTACTTCAAAATTGGTGCACTTCCGCAACCACTTACACTGCACAGTCCACACCATGTCTTAAATCCATCACTTAAAAGTTGGCAAAAAACAAATTAAAAATTTAATAAAGTAAATAGTTTCAATTTATGAAAACAGAAATAGATTGTAAAACTAATCAACACAAAATATAACAACAAAGTGTTCAACGGTTGATGCAGCAGAAGGCAAGAAAAGTATTTACAAAATGCTGACGACACTTAAAAGAAAAACAATGAAACCAACAACTATAACTAAGCCGTAAAACTACTTGTACGCTGCAGTAAAAGTAAAAAAATAAAACTAAAAATAAAAGTAAGAGTAAAAATGAAATAAAATAAAGTTAAACAACTAAAGGACGACACTGAACTTTATGACCCAGCGCTGATTTTTCAAAATTTTTAGTGGATTGCAACACTACATCGCTTATACTCGCAAAAATCAGTTTTTTCTTATTTTCAGTGATATATCAAATAGATTGGGATATCAGAATTGACAGCCATGTAGAATGAAATTGCGTTTCTCGCTGGATTCTGAGATATCAGCTCATCTGTTACGCAGTGTCTCTCAGATATGTGAATTAGTTAGTTCGCATTTTTCGATGCATTGACCAACTGAAATCTCAATTTTTGGGCGGAGTTTCTATTCGACTTCATTTATCACACCAATCGTGAGCAAGAGCAATCTGTTCAATAGAAAAAAATTAAAAACAATTTTAAGGATTTGTGATGCCTACAAGGTGAGGTCCAAAATAAACAAGCCTGGCGTCATAAAAATGTTTTTGATGGCGTCATCTTTTTAATGAGTTAGTGGTCACATTCGTCTCAGTGGAAGCGAAGTTATTGCATCTAAAGTGTCAGTATGTTTGAGTCATCGATCAAAAAATTAGTTTCGAACAAAGAGCTAATATTAAATTTTGTTTTAAAATCCGTAAAACGTTTACCGAAACATTTGAATTGATGAAAAAGGTTTATGGCGATGATTGCCTATCTCGTGCCAGAGTTCAGGAGTGGTTTACACGTTTCCGAGATGGTTGGGAGAAAATAAATAACAATGAACATACGGGCCGCCCAAAATCAGTAATAACCGAAAACTCCATCGTAAATTTTTGAAAAATGAACTTAAATACTTTTGAAATTCATGGAATCAGAGTTGAATATGTCCAAGCTACCGATTTATCGTATTTTGACTGATCATTTTGACTCACGAAAGGTCTGTGGATGTTTCATTCCGCACAAGTTAACTGAGGACCAAAAATTGCTTAAAATTTAACATTGGAAAGACCCCATTAAAGAGGCCAAAAAAGACGAAAACTTCCTGTACAAAACTGTAACTGGTGATGAAACGTGATGTTTCCAACATGAACCTGAAACTAAGCGTGAAAATGGTGAATGGAAGGCCCCAGACGAGCCACCACCAAAAAATCGCGTTTTTTGTTTAGCTCAGTCTTGTTTATTTGGGACTTCACCTTGGATGTACCGAATAACGTGTCCGCTTAAGAGAGATGTCCGTTAAAAGAGAGTACACTATATTTACTTCTTTGATATTTAAATTTCCTCGAATCAAATTTTTGAAAATTTTCTTTTCTCAGCAGCTAAGAGTTTGAATTTTCGAAAATTATCGTTATTAGAAAATAGGTGCAGGTACACTTTTTTTTTTTTTTTTTTTTTTTTTGTCGGGACAACTAGCAAGTGCAGCACTCAGACATTAATTGAGTCCATTGTACTACACTTGGATTCCCTTTTCATTTTCTTTAAATCTACCCGATCTCCGAAGAAATCTGAGTAGATCTTGTGGTGCCAAGGAGCCAAGATGGTCGCTTCTTAACACATCAGTGCCAAAGACCTCAAACCTGATTCGGGCGAAGGCGGGGCAGACATACAGGAAGTGGTCCGCCGTCTCATCCTCCTCTTCACAAGCTGGGCAGAGTACACTGTCTGAGATGCCCAACATTTCCATGTGCTTTGCCCACAGAAATTGGCCCGTCATCAGTCCAACCAGCCGTCTGCACTCCCCTCTGCTTAATGACAGAAGGGTTTGCGACATTCGATCGGACATGACAGGTAACATCAGTTTTGTCCATCTGCAGCCTCTCTAACCGTGGCCGTGATGGCCGCAGAGGGGAGTGGCAAAGCGGGCTCTGTTGGCTTCAGAGCCCATCTTAGCTAAGGAGTCAGAGGTCTCGTTACCCGCGATACCCACGTGTCCCGGGACCCATGTTAGCATCAGGCTATTATGTCTGCCGACATAGTTCAGCCTGGATTTACAGGACTTCACTACCCCTGATGTGGTTTGAGGGCTGTCTAAGGCCATAAGCGCTGCTTGGCTATCGCTGCAGACACATATAGGTCTGCCTCTCCATCGTTTTTCCACAACAAAGTTCATCGCTTCTTGAACTGCATACACCTCCGCTTGAAACACAGATGCATGCAAAGTGCAGTTTTGTCCCGCTGGATTCCACGTAGACCCCAAAGCCGGAGCCATGCTCGGTCCTGGAGCCATCCGCAAAAATGCGAAAACAGTGTTTGCCGGGCTCATTTTCTGAGTCTCCCCACAACTGAGCCTCTGGTAGCACTACACTGTATCTCTTTTCAAGTACGACCCTTGATGACATGGAGGCAAGGGGCATGGAGAGAATCGTTGGATCGATGTCCGTGCCTTCTCTGTGTTCCAAAGCCGGACAAGGGCCGTACCAGTTCCCACTGTGTTCCAGTCTGCAGATGGCCTTCAAGGCCTCTCCTTGGATGAAAGCATCAAGTGGTGGTAAACCAATCAGAGCATCTAGTGCCGGGCCTGAAGTAGTCGGAAGAGCTCCGGTGCAACAGATGGCCACAGTGCGTTGTAGTCTCGATAAGGTCCTCCTGACTCCCACTAGAGAGAGTCTACTCATCCAGACCACTGATGCATAGGTGATAATGGGTCTTGTCATAGCCGTGTAGATCCATAGGACCTTGCTAGGAGAGAGACCCAACGTTTTCCCAAAGACACCTTTGCACTGCCAGAAAGCTGTCAGCGCTTTGGATGCCTTTGTCTCAACGTGTGATTTCCATAGGAGTTTACTATCGAGGATTACTCCTAGATCTTTAATTTCCTTGGATAGCTGGATTGTGACTCCTTTTAGCCTTGGCAGAACGAGTCCGTCAAGCTTCCTCCTTCTGGTAAAGAGGACAATACCAGTCTTGGCGGGATTTGCCGACAGCCCGTTCGCACAGCACCAAGTGTCAATCCGATCCAGAGTTTTCTGCACTTTCTTGCAGATGTTCATAAGCGAAGAGCCTGTTACCAAACAAGCAACATCGTCCGCATATGCTTGTGCGTAGACTCCCGAATCGTTTAAGGTGGTGAGTAGTGGATCGATTACCATGCACCAGAGTAATGGAGACAGCACACCGCCTTGGGGGCAGCCTCTGTTAACCCCAGATGACACCTGCAGATCTTCCTCTGCTCGCACCGAAACGATTCTTTGGGCCAGCATCGAACGAATCCAATTTACTAGCACCCGGTCTACGCCGTGCCTACTATCAGGTACACTGCGATTTTGCAAAGTTTCAATTTAATAAATTCCCATACCAATAGAGACTTGTACACCGAGTAGCGTTGAACCATCATAATTTTTGTACCATGAATCTGTTGCACACAATCGGAAAACCAGGCTTAATAATTTTCGCTCATCTTACTGAACATTTTTCTGCACATTCATGTGTATGCTCATCCATTTTTCCATTAGGCGGTTTCCAAAAATCGTTACTTGAATTAAGTTATCCTAGTGAACAAACGTGCATGGGTACAGAAGCAGCTGTGGAGAAGTTTCATACTTAGTTGTAAGCATCAAGCGGATGCCCTGACTATTGCGCCAACTGGCTTGTTGGCTGGGTGGTAGTCTGTCTAGTTGACTATTTGACTGCCTGACTGGCAGCTTGAACGCTGACTTTATGCGCTCCCCTCACAATGCCACAAGGATGTGGTGCTTAGTAGCGTAGAATGTGCAACAAAATACAATTTGTTGTTTATGTTGACATTGTGACGCCCTCATTGTCAGTGCAGTTGCCGCTATGGCTGTTATTGCTGCTATTCAATGTTATTGTATTATGTTGCGCTAATGCATACATACGCACATATACACACACGTAGATACAAATGCATGTCTGCTGTCGTAGTCGCTCTCGTAAACAAAAGATGTGTGTGTGTGTGTGCTTGCTGATAAGAGTTGTGACTAAGGATGTCAAGCGTCATGGCTGACTTGCCGCACTGCAATAACACTTTCGCAAAAGCTTGATCGCATGTAAGTGCTTGCATGTCAACAGAATTGTCGACAAGTGTGTTTTTCTGCCTTAAGTTCTACAAGTTTCACTTGATTATTTGTCTCTTTTTCAAGTTATCGATTCGCATTGACGTGCGATGTTGTGGCATTGACAATGTTGCAACATGTTATCACTCTCTATAGTTTAGTATTTGGTATTGCAGCACACAGAGTTATTGACTTAGAAATCATTAAACGAAAGTCAAGGCGTTCGTTGTAATTAAGAGTACCATTATACGAATCTGTTACGAAGGAAGAAAAATAACTGGGTTTGGTTTTTTTTGTTGGTCTTGAACAAAGATTGACGCGTACTTTTACACACTCAAAGCTAAGTCATCTTGTAGCACCGCGAAATTACCACCTCACTGCACATTAGGCACCTCTTATAAGTATTTACAAACAAACGCATTAAAAGAAGCGGCGTCACAAATGAATTGTGGCAATTTTTCAATGTCTCATTTATCAAATTAATACCACCGACTCCCTGGCCGTGGGAGACACGTAAATGACAACAGCAGTCCCGGTAGTTCGGGTTGCAATTAAATCTTCTGAGATACTTGCGCGTCGCATTCAATGTCAGTGTGGCAATCATGCCCACACGCACACACACACAACTACTTTACGTCGCAAGTGAAACACTCAACAGGCGAGCAATATTGGCAGCGCAAATAAAATTACACAAATATACGTCACCTCAGTTGCTGCCTCCACCGCTGCTGAGCGATTGCCAACTGAGCGGAAGTAGGGGCATACCAATTGTGTGGAGGATAAATCCGCAACCTCGAGAAACAAATCAAATTCATGCTCATGGTGAAATATGCCAAGGCAGGCATGCGTGTGTGTGCGTGTGCTGGCGCGATTGACTGATAAGGATGAGAGTCTCTTTTCATCTCGTCTCCCGTACAACTTTCGATATCGAGAGGGAGCGTTGTGTGGAGGGATACGCAGCAATTTGGATTTTCAAATGAATACCTAAGTAAGAGTATAGTAAGCTTTCGTGTATGAGTGTGTGTAGGTGTGTGTGAGTAGATATAATAAAAGTATAAGTTTGACAGTTAACTGTCAGTTGATTGTTGTGAAGGAGGAGTTAGTTGACTGTCACTCATCGCCAATATCTTGGCCATTCACATCGAAATTTTACTCTAATTGAATTTAGTTTTTTGTATATAATACCATATTTACATCTAAAAATAAAGATAGAGGCCATACTACCAACACATTTTTAGAAATTTTTCCTTTTTACTTATGGATTTCCTAATTCCTAGCGGCGCCTAGATGTCAGTAGTGAATAAGTCTTAGACAGTACCTTTCTTTTTGCCATCTTTCACATTTGTCCAATCGGCATATATGCATACGCTTTATCGACAAAAAGAGTGGTCACAGGAGTGCAACTAGACCCACGATTAGCTTACCGGGCGCACGGAAATCGTGCTGCCACAAGAGTTGCCAAAGTAAGCGACCTGTTAAGTAGGATCATGGCAAACCTCCAATTCAGAGCAAACGAACACGACGAACTCGATTCTTCTATACGGATGCGGAATATGGGCAGATTTCTAAGCGTGAAATAACGGAGAAGAGGAGGGATGTTTTTAATAGAATCACCAGTGGAGAAACGACAATTACTACACACATATATACTAAAAATAAGCCTACAATTTTAGACGATAGAACAACGCGTGAAAACGATTGAAACTGACTATGAAACTAGTCGATCTTTAAGAACAACGCAATTCAAAATTCGTGATTTTTTTGGTGGAAATATTCGTCTGAATGAGTCGGAAATTCAAAGGTTGGTGAAAAAATTTGTAGTAATTGATTCCATCCATGATAGAAAAAGGAAAGGCAGACCAAAACCTGAACGAGCTGTTGAGAATATTGCTGCTTTAAATGCTGGAATAATTATCCCGTTTTTCTTCGAAAGTGAAAACGAAAGAGCTACTACTGTCAATGAGTGCAATGGACGGGGATCTGGACTATTCGAATTTATCGCGTCCTCCTGCCTAGACATAAATAACAAGGGCTCACAGCTAACGTTTGTAACGGCTAGAAGGCAGGAGGTGATTGATCTAACCCTATCAAACTCAAAACTTGGGTGGTCAATCAAGAACTGGAGAGGCCTTGCCGAAGATTCGTGCTCGGACCACAGGTACATTGAGTTTCAGTGTGGCGAGGAGGCACAAATGCCATTGGCCTCTAGAAACCCAAGAAAAACAGACTGGCAGAAGTTTAGGGAGGCGTTGCGGGACCTTGACGTTGCGCCACCAAGACTTCGAAAAGAACAGGCCATTGAGGCGGCTGTTGAGAAACTCAACGCTGCCCTAACCGAATGTTTTGAGTCAGCCTGTCCAATTCGACCTCTCCCTATCCGGACTCCCGTTCCTTGGTGGAATCGAGAGCTCCAGATGCTGAGGCGTGAGTCGAGAAAACTTCTAAACCGGGCCCTCAAGACTAACCTTGCAGAGGACTGGGAGTGATACCGTGAGGTTCAGAAGAACTACAAGAGGCTTATTCGGGAATCGAAAAGAGCCTCATTTAGGGAATTCTGCAGCGGTATTGAATCTCTGAGTGACACGGCGAAATTGGTTAGGATCCTGAAAAGGGACCCAACTGCAAAGCTGGGGTCACTTACGAAATCTGATGGCTCCTTCACGGAGCGGAAAAGTGAGACTCTCAGCTTGCTGATGGAATCTCACTTTCCTGGTAATCAGATAAGCATCAGCCGGCAACATCCCTTATTGATAGAGGCAGTAGTCAGAGCTGTTACACCTTCTCGGCATGACTGGTTCGTTGCCAGATCTATGGTGAATGAGGCCGCCATTCGATTTGCCATCAAATCTTTTGGCAGCTACAAGTCGCCCGGACCAGATGGCATATATCCTGCTATGCTGAAGGAGGGTGCAGAGTTCGTGACAGCAGCCCTGAAGAAAATCTTCTCGGCATACCTGGCACTGGCTTACATACTACGCTCTTGGAGGATGGTGAGGGTCGCTTTCATCCCAAAGGTTGGAAAAGACGACTACACCAGCCCAAAAGCTTTAGACCCATCAGCATGACCTCTTTCATGCTGAAAAGTCTCGAACGACTGGTGGAACTGCGCATACGTCAGAAGTCGCTGAAGGCTCACCCTCTGCGAGTCTGCACTGCAAAACCTTGTTGCTAGGGTAGAGCTGGCCATCGACAGGAGGGACTACGATATGGGCATCTTTTTAGACATAGAGGGGGCGTTTGATAATGCCACTTTTGATAGTATGTGTAACTCTGCTAGTAGGCACGGCGTAGACCGGGTGCTAGTAAATTGGATATCGAACGAATAATCAAAGAATCGTTTCGGTGCGAGCAGAGGAAGATCTGCTGGTGTCATCTGGGGTTAATAGAGGCTGCCCCCAAGGCGGTGTGCTGTCTCCATTGCTCTGGTGCATGGTAATCGATCCTCTACTCCCCACTTTAAACGAGTCGGGAGTCTACGCACAAGCATATGCGGACGATGTTGCTTGTTTGGTAACAGGCTCTTCGCTTATGAACATCTGCAGGAAAGTGCAGAAAACTCTGGATCGGATTGACACTTGGTGCTGTGCGAACGGGCTATCGGCAAATCCCGCCAAGACTGGTATTGTCCTCTTTACCAGAAGGATGAAGCTCGATGGACTCGCTCTGCCAAAGCTAAAAGGAGTCACAATCCAGCTATCCAAGGAAATTAAATATCTAGGAGTAATCCTCGATAGTAAACTCCTATGGAAATCACACGTTGAAACAAAGGCATCCAAAGCACTGAAAGCTTTCTGGCAGTGCAAAGGTGTCTTTGGGAAAACGTTGGGTCTCTCTCCTAGCAAGGTCCTATGGATCTACACGGCTATGATAAGACCCATTATCACCTATGCATCAGTGGTCTGGATGAGTAGACTCTCTCTAGTGGGAGTCAGGAGGGCCTTATCGAGACTACAGCGCACTGTGGCCATCTGTTGCACCGGAGCTTTTCCGACTACTTCAGACCCGGCACTAGATGCTCTGATTGGTTTACCACCACTTGATGCTTTCATCGGAGGAGAGGCCTTGAAGGCCATCTGCAGACTGGAACAGAGTGGGAACTGGTACGGCCCTTGTCCGGCTTTGGAACACAGAGAAGGCATGGACATCGATCCAATGATTCTCTCCATGCCCCTTGACTCAATGCCATCAAGAGTCGTACTTGAAAAGAGATACAGTGTAGTGCTACCAGAGGCTCAGTTGTGGGGAGACTCAGAAAATGAGCCCGGCAAACACTGTTTTCGCATTTTTGCGGATGGCTTCAGGACCGAGCATGGCTCCGGCTCTGGGGTCTACGTGGAATCCAGCGGGACAAAACTGCACTTTGCATGCATCTGTGTTTCAAGCGGAGGTGTATGCAGTTCAAGAAGCGATGAACTTTGTTGTGGAAAAACGATGGAGAGGCAGACCTATATGTGTCTGCAGCGACAGCCAAGCAGCGCTTATGGCCTTAGACAGCCCTCCAACCACATCAGGTTTAGTCAAGTCCTGTAAATCCAGGCTGAACTATGTCGGTAGACATAATAACCTGATGCCAACATGGGTCCCGGGTCACGTGGGTATCGCGGGTAACGAGACCTCTGACTCCTTAGCTAAGATGGGCTCTGAAGTCAACTTCTTTGGCCCAGAGCCCGCTTTGCCACTCCCCTCTGCGGCCATCACGGCCACGGTTAGCAAATGGGTAACTACCACCCACAAGCGAGCTTGGCAGGCTGAGAGAGTCTGCAGATGGACAAAACTGATGTTACCTGTCATGTCCGATCGAATGTCGCAAACCCTTCTGTCATTAAGCAGAGGGGAGTGTAGACGGCTGGTTGGACTGATGACGGGCCACTTTCTGTGGGCAAAGCACATGGAAAGGTTGGGCATCTCAGACAGTGTACTCTGCCCAGCTTGTGAAGAGGAGGATGAGACGGCGGACCACTTCCTGTGTGTCTGCCCCGCCTTCGCTCGAATCAGGTTTGAGGTCTTTGGCACTGATGTGTTAAGAAGCGACAATCTTGGCACCACAAGATCTACTCAGATTTCTTCGGAGATCGGGTAGATTTAAAGAAAATGAAAAGGGAATCCAAGTGTAGTACAATGGACTCAATTAATGTCTGAGTGCTGCACTTGCGAGTTGTCCCGACAAAAAAAAAAAAAAAAAAAAAACTGTCAATGAGCATTGCTACAGACAGCTCATTGAAGATCTTTTGTGGCCTAAGCTTGTAGCCACATTGCGATCTAAGTCGGTGAATGCGAGGCAAAACTAAACTAATTTGGGTGCCAGGACAGTGCGGTATTACAGGGCACGAGATGGCTGATAAACTGAATAACAAAGGATCTGCAAGCATACCACTAGGACCTGAACTCTTTCTAGGTGTTAGTATTGCAGCGATTCAACTATGGATTGACTACTTGATGAGGTCTACCAATAGAAGATGTTGGTATGAGTTGGGCTCCTGCAGAATTGCCAAGTACTTAGGTGAAAGAACCAAACGGGAAATTAGCGATATTTCTCCTAAAGCTTAGTAGGAAGGACCTAAGTGTACTGGACAAAACGTCTATCCTGTCTTCAGAACAAGGATACTGCACAGCATTTTCTCTGTAGATCTTCGACGTTTCTTTGAACCAGACTTGGCCTGTTGAGTGATGTGATGTGCTGAGTATGGATACAGTTCAAACTCTTTCTCTTACGGACCTCTTAAGATTCATCAATGAACCGTAAAGACTTGCGGAAGAGTGACCTCAATTCAAATGTCCGCTTTATGCTTATCGCCTCTCTCCCTATTCTTTTCACATAAACAGGCCACTTATATCATGTAGTCTAACTCCACTGAACTACTTTTTGTGGGGTTTCTTCAACAGTCAAGTTATCTTAAATTTCTGATTAAAAGTGAGTAATTTTAAAGGAAATGTGCCCTCATTGCGCCCTAACTCATCACATTTTTTAAAGTAAGTATTTTCAAAATTACTGATTTCAAATTAACTACTGCCCCATTTTAATACTAAATAATTTATTAATATTTAATAGTTAGTTGAAAATAACCTGATTTATTGATGTGGCCTGCAGGGCACATTGCGCCCAAACTCGTTACAAAGGTTATATGTTTTAATTTGTTTTATATTCTTGATAGAAATGTCTCGCCGATACTTCAATTTAAATGAGTTCAAAAACGTGGAAGAAGTTATAAATTTGCTGGTGGCTGATGACGACGATCCCACAATGGAAGTCGAATTTGGGGAGGAAAGCGATGTTGCTTCAGATGACGAGGTAGAAGAACGGGGTGAAAATTCCGAGACAGAGCAGGATGATAAGACCGACCTAGATGATGAAAATTCTGGAGACATACATTTTTTTCTAGGAAAAGATAAGATTAGTAAGTGGAATCAAAATTCACCTCTGCGAAGTGCACGCAGAGGACCTCACAACATAATTACTCACTTACCTTGAGTAAAAGGGAATGCGAGAAATGCCAGTACTGCTGTTGATTTTTGGAATAATATTTTTACCGACGAAGTATTAAACATAATAGTAACATACACCAACCAATACATTGAGACCATTAGAAACAATTTTTCTAGAGAAAGGGACATTAAACCCACTGACCGTATAGAAATACGAGCTTTTATTGGGTTACTATACCTTGCAGGAGCATACAGGGGGAATCGTCAATATCTGGAAGAACTTTGGGGAATAGACGATGATGGGATTGAAAGATTTGGCCTTGTCATGAATATTAAGCGATTCAAGACACTTATGCGTTGCCTTCGTTATGATTGCCGAAGTACAAGAGAGGAAAGAAAAGAACTGGATCGACTCGCTCCAATTCGATACATTTTCGAGAAATTCGTAAGAAGTTGTCAAGATAGTTACATCCCTGGGGAAAATGTGACTATAGACGAAATGCTACCCGGTTTTCGTGGAAACTGTCCCTTTAGGCAGTATATACCATCTAAGCCAAATAAATATGGCATCAAGTGTTTTGCTCTCGTCGACGCGAAAATAAATTACGTATACAACATGGAAATCTATGCTGGAAGGCAACCAGAGGGGCCCTTTTCTATTAGCAACAGACCAACGGACGTAGTTTTGAGAATGCCTGAGCCTCTTTTTGGCACTGGACGCAATATAACAGGCAATAACTGGTTTACTGATATGGATTTAGTTGACGAACTGAAACAAAAACAACTATCCTATGTTGGAACCGTAAGAAAAAATAAAAGACAATTGCCACCTTACTTTGTAGCTACTAAGGGAAGACAACAATTCACAAGTTTGTTTGGGTTCAATGATGGGAAAACTTTGGTTTCATATGTTCCACGTTCTAAAAGGAATGTTATTCTCGTATCGACTCTTCATGACAACAAGAACATTGATCTCGATTCCAAGGAAAATAAACCAGAAATCATCTCGTTTTATAATTTCACGAAAGGTGGCGTTGATACTGTAGATAAAATGTGTGCAACGTATAATGTATCACGAAATATCAAACGCTGGCTATATTTTTCACAATGCTGAATGTCGCTGGTATTAACTCTCAAGTGATATACCTCAGTAATAACCTAGAACCACTGTGTAGAAGGATTTTCTTGAAAAAGTTGGCTCATGAACTGACAATCGAGAAGCTACGTCGAAGAAGTTTGAAAACCCACGGAATACCGCTCAGTCTTCAAATGAGGTTAAAAAAATATCGACCTTCACTTCCAAATGAACGAAGCCCTTCTCCGCCCCCTAAACGAAGACGATGCTGGTTGAGAAACATGCCAAATAGTCCATTTCCGGTATAGCCATCAGCACCTTCTTCGATTCAGCTTTTATCTCCTCAATCGACTCGAAACGCGTTCCCCGGAGTGGTCTCTTGAGTTTTGGGAGTAGCCAGAAGTCACACGGAGCAAAATCAGGCGAGAATACGGTGGTTGCGGAACGATATGCGTGGAATTTTTGGCGAAATGGTCACGAAGAACGAGTGCAGTGTGAGCATTATCGCGATGCAAAAACCAAGAGTTGTTGGCCCATAATTCTGATCTTTTTAGACGAATTGCTTCACGTAAATGACGCATAACGCTCATATAATATTCCTTATTAACAGTTTGGCCAGGTGGAAGGAATTCATAGTGCACCACACCACGGAAATCGAAAAAAACTGTCATCATAACCTTTATTTTTGAACGACTTTGAACGTCTGGCCTCGCCTTTAGCACGATATTCGCTTGATTGGTCGGTTGTTTTAGGGTCGTGAGCATAAATCCAAGTCTCATCTCCCGTAATGATGCATTTGAGCTTGTCCTGATAGTCTGAAAGCATTGTTTCACACACATCAACGCGACGACTTTTTTCCAAGAAATTGAGAGTTTTCGGTACCAAACGAGATTTGACTTTTCGTAGGCCCGAATGGTCTTTCAAAATGGTTTTCACAGATCCTTCTGATATTCCGATCATATCAGTAAGGTCTTTAACAGTCAACCGATGATTTTTGAGCACTAACTCCTTCACTTTATTGACGTGTTGGTCATCTGTTGACGTCGATGGTCGTCCGGAGCGCTCCAAATCATCAACACGTTCTCGACCCTCTTTGAAGTCTTTGTACCACTTATAAACATTTTTCTGTGACATGGTCGAATCACCAAATGCCTTCTGCAACATTCTAAACGTCTCCGCAGCCGAAATTTCATTCCGCAAAAAAAATTTGATGGCACTTCTCTGCTCAATCAAATCAGATATTGTAAAAATCGAAAAATGCACTCTTGGTCGTTTGGTAAACACAACCGAAAATACCTATATTACTGATAATGACATTCACATGAAAGTTGGCCCAGATGTTATTAACAGTGCTGCCAACTCACGAAAAAAATAACTAGAGCGAAATTTTGATCCCGCGAAGTTTGACAAATTAATTCACCTAACTTTTTGCCCACAGTATAATTGTATAAAAAAAAATTTTCGTTAATTTGAAAAAAAAAATGTTTTGTCTAAACATGTCAAAAAAATTTTATTTAAAAAAAAAATTTATTAAAAATTTACGAAAAAAAAATTTGTATGAAGAAAAAAGAACTAAAAAAAAAATTGCTGTAAATTAATATAAAAAAAATATTTTGTCACTTACATAACTATACAACTTATTTTTTTAGTTACAAGAGAGCTAATCGAAATAATCATCGTTTGCGTCGCATTTTTTCCTATTTAGATTTATTTTTCAGATTTAAAGAAGTCAAAAATTGGACTGATGCAATGGTCCACGTAACTAGCAGCCGCGGCGATTATATACCCGATATCACATTCAAAAAATAAAAGACATTAAATTATCTACAAGACTCTAATGAAAACATGCATTCGATTTCCAATTCATTACAATTTATTCATTTCAAAATGAATAAGAATTGTTAATAAAAAAAATTCCAACAATATTGTTTTTTCGTATTCTCATTTTAAGTTCTCAAGCTCTTAAAAATCACCCTTCATATGCTTTAGGGTTATTCAATAGGTGCGCTTCAACTTTTTTCCGATAGGGAGGGCGAACGACGCAATATTTTTTATTTTTCGCTTGTCATTTGTAAACTTCATTAGTATACATTTCATCATGGAACGCTACACACTTGAGCAACGATTGCAAATAATCGTTCTGTTGCTGCTACTTTAAGAGCATTACGGCCATTTTACGGTCCATTTAACAAGCCGTCCCGTTTTGGGGTTATGTGAAGTCATTGGTCTACAGTAACAAGCCAGCGCCGATTTGTAAGCTCAGAGCCAATATTGAACGCGAAAGTGCTGGAATTTCGGCCGATTTATGCAAAAGAGTGGTCGAAAATTGGGTTCAACGATTGGACTTCGTAAAACGTGCACGCGGTGGTCATGCAAAAGAAATCGAATTTCATACTTAAATGTATATGTTCAAACTCGATAATAAAAAAAAAAATTATTTCAAAAAGTCTAACCGTTTGTGTTTTATTCAAAAAAGTTCAAAAGTTGAAGGGCTCTTACTGAAAAACCCTTTATTTCCATATAGTTTGTTTGGTAGCAGAGAAGGCTTACACATTTTTCTTTAAAGGAATAGAATATTCAATTTCGGTAGTACAGTTAATACAGTGCTTCTATACTCGTACGTAATTTTTTATATGAGTGAAGAAAATTTCATGCCCAACTATAACAAAAACAGCGAGTGGCTATATTGGCCACACAAAATCATCTTTTGTTCAAATTTAGAAATTAAGTCAAATCTCTTCTATGACTAATCCTTACCCTGCCAGCATTTTCTATAGCGAAAGTCGTCGCTTTTTTCGATGACATGTCTTTCATGACACAAAAGCGATATTGCATTTCTTCCATTGGAAGTGACGAATGGAAGTGACTCGAACGGTTAGAGGAGAAATGAAAAGCGAGCAGGAAACACTTCTGTAAGTGGAATTTTCGATAAGCACAAAATAAACTGGTGGGTGCGCTCGAGCTTACAATCACAGCTGCAGTATTGCCACTTTGATGTCATTTATGCTATTCAGTGAGAGATTTAAAGTTTGTGCTGCGAATGTTTTTGTAATGACCAAATATATTTTATACAACATTGCGTAGGGATACAGTTTTACTAAAGCAAAAACTTGACTTTTGTAAACAAAATCGAAGAAAAGGTCGGAAAAATCCACACATTCCATTCCATTTTATTTTCATATGAAAATAGTGTTGTAAGTGTGGAGCAAAAACGGTCTCAGTGAAACAGTTTAAGAACAAATTGAAAATATTTTAGGTCTCTCTTTAGCATTTTTTTTACATGTTTTAAACATTTCTCGTACCATTTCATGCGAACTACTTAAGAAGCGATTTTACCAAATTTGTTTAATGTTACATTAAATTGGATTAGCTTCCTTTCAATATTCGTCTAAAAACACATTGTTTAAATGGAATACCATTTACTGCGCATTTAAAAATATATATGGTATATGTACGAGTATATGTGCCCATACATTTTATGCATGTGTGCATCTGTATGTGTGTAGATTTGTACCCCACGACGCTATTGTGTTGATGGACGTGCCTCCCTTGCGTGAAATTTCATACAGATTATGTTGACGGCCGCAGATTTATCTACAATTGGTGTTGAGCTCACGTGCGTTTGCCTAAGCATACATACATATTTATATGGGCATTTACACGTGGGTGGGTGAGTGTATCCACTAATATGAAAAGGCCTTGAGTGAATAAATTTATTAGAACAAACAGGTGGCTGTAGATAAGCTCGTGCATGAGTAAAAAACTTTATTTCAATGAAAAACTGAAATGTAAAGAAAAATGTATTCAAGAACCCTACACAGAAGTTTCCAAATAGAAAGCGAACAAATTTGGAGTATTATTATATTTTTTTAATTTATTTTATATTTATTAATTTGTATTTTACTTTATAGCATTTTGAGAAAAATATAGAGAAAAATGTATTTGTGTACTATTTCATATAAATGTTTGGGAAAATAGGAAAAATTTATGTATTATTCCATATACGTTTTCTCACAATTTAAACCAACTTTCTTTCTATTCATAATGTTAAGTAAAGTTTTTCAGAAATTTAAAAAAAAAATGTACTTTATTTAATAACCGTTGCTTGGACAAATTTTAAAGTAACACAAATTGTTTAAACAAATGAGCTCAAATTATTTCAAAGACCCATTACATAATTTCATTGTGGCCCCGTAGCAAAATGGGAAGTGCACAGGTGTGATTCCACGTGTTGAATCATCAAAATTACAGGCAAAAAAAATGTAACATAAAAGTATGCACAAAACAGGGAGTCGCAATTACTCAATAAGCAAAGAAGTTTTCATCGTTGTCGAGTATAGCCTGGCATCTTCTTTATGCTTTGAACCAGCTTTTCTGCGTAGCTCGTCGACAAACAGGACTAGATTTTGCGAGCTTGACGCACGAGTTGCTTTAAACCATGGACTAGCCTTCCAGCAAAATACGTCTTCATAAATCCCCACACATTTTCAATGGGATTGGCGTCTGAGAACTGGGAAGGACAGTCCAATACTGTGACGCCATTTTTTTTGCAGCGGCGTAAGATAATTTCGGCTCTTTTGAATGCGTGCATAAAAATACCGCCTCGAAACACTTCGTGTACTTCTCATTTTTGTTTGATTGCGTTTACGGGAATGTTTCGAACGACACTAATCTGAGTTAGCACTGGCGTCGTAGCCTTTTCCCGTTCTTTTCTTCTGACACAGACTGTATATACTTATACAATTTAATTTTTTGAGAAAATGTGTATTTCGTATTTTATTTTATATCAAAATTTTGAGAAAAATTTAAAACAAAATTTTTTTGTGTATTATTTTAAATTCATGTTTTGCGAAAATGGGAAAAGTCGATATCTGTATTAGTGCCTATAAATTTATTGAGAAATTTTTTGTTTTAGATTAACTGTTTTTTATTCATAATGTAATGTAAAGTTTTTGGGTAATTCAGAATAATTAAAAAAAATTTAAGATTAATGTTTTATTTTATTTCATAGAAAATACGTTTTGCGGAAATAAGAAAAAATTATTTAAGGGGTTAGGGGTAGTCAGAATTTTCAAAAACTTTAACTTTACTTTTGCATTTTCTTAAAGAATAATATCTTAAAAATATTGTTTGAAAATTTGAGGTAAATCCAACAAATAGTTTTCAAGTTATTCAACAATTAAAAAAGGGCCCTCGGGCGCTCCGGAGCGTTTGTATGCTGAAAAAATGGATGCTGCACGTATGAAAGGTAAGAAGGTAGAATGCTACGAAGGCAACATCTGAAGAACTATTATATGGCCCAGAAATAGACGACACAGTGTAAGTAATTAGATAATTCGTATAACTCTACATAAATCGTAACTTAAAAACCGCCTGATAGATTTCAATAAAGTTTATACTGCTTTTGAAAAACATAAAAAACTCGTGCCTGATCGAAGGATTCTTTTTCAAAAGTTTCAATTTTTGTCATCAATTAATTGTCGGTTTTTTTTGAAAATCTGAAAAATATTTCCTGAGGGTGCCACATTGTTAATTTTGAAAAAAAGGTTCGATCAGGCACCAGATTATCTATAAAAAAACTCAATTTCTCTTGTCCGATTGATCTTAAATGAATCTCCAAGGACTTCTGATGGTCACCGCAAGGGACTTCTGGAGAAACGGGCTCCACAAAAACAGCGATAGCTTTTACAATTATTAATTTTTTTTGAAATTTTGCCAAAGTCAAGCCGAAACATGGGGTATTAATGCTATGATTTTACTCTTGTAAAATAAAGCAATTGACTAGCAAAAAAATATTGTAAAAGATAATTTTTTCTGGGTTCTGACTGTAGCTTCTAGCCTCTACTTCTAACTCCTGAACTACCTATTAATAATATAAAATTTTCTAGAAAATTTGCTAAGAAAAGTGGGGAAAAATCAACATTTTTCCAAGACCAAAAAACCAATTTTTTTATAATTTAATATGAAAATATTTGTAATTTAACTAAAACTTAAATTTGGTATTATTGGAGAAAAGTGGAGTGGCTGCTTTAACCGTCAGATAGGTATATCCGTATTTTTGCTATTACCTCTATTGCTGGTCAGCAATCACATTTAGATCCCCAGCTTGCTTAGCTATCCATTACAATAACTACTATGGAGTCTTTTGCTTGGACACTTCCAATGCCCAGTTGAATTGGACATCGATTGGATCGGTTGGTGGATAAAATGGTTGACGTACCACTCTGGCACTCCCCAAGAAGCACTAAATCGTCGTTTTGATACCATTATGAGAACTTCAGTAGGCAGATACCTACAAATATAAAATATACTACATATGTTTGGAGTATAGCAGAATTGTAATCACTCGTTTGTTAATGTGCTTTCAACATTTCTTCTTTGTTGTGTTATATTATATAATATTAACAAATAAGATTTTTTAGTCCCAAGTTCCAGTTAAGTAGTTTTTCCTTCATTACATTTTCCGTGAGCAAATAATAGCCAAAGTAGCTTTTTTTATCCAGGTCCAGAAATATATTTTCTAATCCAGAGAGCTGAGCTTATTTCGCTCAAATCACCTGTTATGATGAAAAAAAGTTTCTGTGAAGTATTTCATCCATTTATTTTTTAGTGCTCGAAAGTGCTCTTTAGTGTGACACACCCGATTACACCCATCCATTAACAGAAATTATGGCTCAACTACTTTAAGGCTGATGCTCTTCGCCATAAACCCAATAATCCTGCATCGCTGAACCCTTGAACTATCGCTAAAACTACTTTCCAAAACTTTTACGACTAACTGCGTACAAACAAATACTCGCACACACACACAAATTCTCACGTACACACATTAACCACACTCACACAATCTGATTTTGCCCCCGCTCAACTCTTAGTTGAGCACTTGGATGTGTATGTGTGCATTCCACTTACCTATTGTGAATGTGGCGCCATCGACGGTGAAAGTAGCTGCTTTGCATTTGTTGAAGAATCGCGAGGCAAAACCCAAAGCTGAGTTTTTCAAACTCGACGAAACACGTCGAATCGGTGAATCCGGGCAGGAAGAGGGCATATTGCGGCCACCGGCACCACCCATTCCGCCCGCGCGGATATTTGCTACGCTAATGTGACTGGATATGTTGCTGTTGGTGTTGCTATCGCTGTTTACAGGCGGACTGCGGGGAATGGTGCTGGTGATGACGCAGCCTTCCGCGCTGCCACTCAAATGAGCAATGCTTGCAGTGGTGGTTGTTGTTGTGGTAGTTGTTGAGACAGGTGATGTGGCAACAGTTTGATAACAGTTAACATCAACAATGTTTGTTGTTTTCATTTTCGCATCCGCTGTTGCTTCTGCTGGCGCAGCACCAATTTGTGTCGCTGTGCCGGGCACCACGAAAGCGCGACGAAAGTGTGGCGGCGAAATGCGGCGCGAACTTGGTTGCGACATGTTGCTACCTGGCCACTTGTGCGAACACCTGCAATACGCGATGTAATTCTGCGATTTTCACTGTTATTTACAGTTGCGATTTTTGTTGGGTATTTTGCGACGACCGATGCACGCAAGTATTTGCACAGATTGCGCGCTAAAGCTTTGCAAATTTTTAACTTCACTTCTGCTTGGTTTTATTTATTTATTTTTTCTTTTTTTATCTAAATTGTATGCACTAATCTGATTATGACACAAATTATTTAGTGTTTCAAATTGGTTTTCTTTTTCACTCAGGTGGGAATTTCTGCACACAAATACACTTAATGAAGTACAAGGTGTTGTTGTTGGTTTTTTTTTGTTTTTCGGAAATTGTTTTGTGTACTTAAAGTATTAGTAGTGAAATTCTATTTTTCGTAGTAATTTTATTACCTGGTGTACAATAGAAGCATTTATAGCGTATTTGCACTATTTTACATATAAAACACCGTGCGACAAAAATGAACTGCATTTGATAGTGAAACTATGGATTTTATATAGTAATGCTGCATACTCAGTTTGATTTTCTCAGTCTTTACATGTTTTTTGAAGGAACTCAAATTTCAAAGGAAAACGTCAAAGAGGTATCCACTGCGTATGCTTTACTTCTTAGGAAGAAGGTTCATCTATTTTCCCGATTTTATAGCAAGCCGAACTAAGCTGAGGTATGTATTACCATAAATATTCTATACCTATATACCTTTAACATACACTTTTTTTAATTGTTATTTGGTAATTAATAATCAACTAAAAATTTAAATTTTTTTTTATTTTTATAGAGGAGTATATTTAAAAATTAAGTTGTGCCATATTTTTCCAGGCGATAAGTAAGCAAAAATTTTGTATAATAGCTATAGGATACATCCATACTAATATATATCCATAGCCTGATATCCATAATAATTTCAGTATAAGTATTAAAATAAATTTTTTGAAAATTTTGTTCTTGAAAATTTTAAAGTTCTTCGAGTTGAAAGTTGAATTTATGAAAAAACTAAAAATTTGGTATGCAGATTTGCTATTTGAAATCTGGAGTTTCAGGTGCATACGTAATTATTCCTGTGTACCATTCATAGATACTTCTTTACCTATAAAATTCTAATCAACATAGAAAATGCCATAAAAAAGAAAAAAGTGTGTTCAATCGTTTTTCTTGATGTAACGTCAGCTTTCGACAAAGTATGGCTCGAATTAATCCTCTAAAAGTTTAACACATGGGCTGAAAAGTCCAAGGCCTAACACAGAGATGGCTCTAGTTTTATTGTATTCACCTCTTTTTCAGTTAGTACTAGTCTTAAAAAGGCGGCTGGTAAAATTTCATGATATTCTAATCATTATTTCTTGAGTTATTGTGCTAAAAGAGAAGCTAGTTTCGTTCTTTTCAAAAGAAAGGTTCAACAAGAATTTCGTGTTTTAATTTTACACTTTTTCTTGCTAGGAATAAATACCGTTGAAGCTTGAAAAGTCTTATGTGAACTCCGCTCCATCAGAAACGACGTTAAATCGATGGTTTACTGACTTCAAGCGAGGTCGTAGAGACACCGATGAGGCACAACGCAGTGGACGTCTGAACGTCCAAATGAGGCGGTAACACCAGAATGCATAAAAAAAATGCTCAAAATCATTTTGAGTGATCAAAAAGTGAAGTTGTGTGAGTTGGCTGACATCGTAAAGACCGCACAAGAATGAGTTGGTTTTATATTGCATGAGTATTGGACTATGTGAAAGCTCTGTTCAAAGTGGGGGCAGCGTTTGCTCACTATTGACCAAAAACAAGACGTGTTGATGATTCTAAGCAATGGCAAAAGTATATGAATTGAACTTCGAATTTCACACACATCCACAGTATTCCCAAGATTTGGCTCCCAGCGATTACTGACTATTCACAGACCAAAAAAAATGCTCGCCGGTAAGAAATTTCGCTCGAATGAAGAGGTTATTGCTGAACCTAACGCCTATTTTAAGGCAAAAGATAAATCGTTTTGCGAAGTGCATTGAAATCTTAGAGCAGCGCTAGAATGATTGCGTTGTTCTTCATGGAAGTTACGTTGATGAATAAACAAAACAAACGTGTTTTGTTTGTTAGGACTGAGACTTTTCAGCCCACGTGTTATGCACTAATATGCACCATACACACGCAAAGTTTAATGAAAATCTGTTAAGTTTGGGCAGCAACTATTTACCCTGAAACAAACTAGACAGTAGCGCTTCGCTTTTGGCTTTTACCAAATTAAATGAAATTAAAATCAATTGCCTGGAAATTTTTGAGAATGGGACAGTCAGAATACACATTTTTTGGCACACATAAATGTCATTTACTGATAACAGCTGCACACTTTGCTAAACGGAAATGTGTTTGCTTTTTTCGCTTTTTGTTTAGCTGGAAATGGTATCGACATTAGGGTTGAGCAAACTTTATAAATAATATAAATGTTATGCAGAAAGATGAGAATAGAAAAAAAAATTATTTTTGATAATTTAGAACAGCAGCTCAAGAGAAAATGTGACAACAAATAAATTTCAAAAACAACGAATGAATTAATTGGGTTCCCCATTGGAGATGTCCTAACTACGTTCAACGCAATAAATTTCCCTATAATCGAGATACTAAAAACAATTCGTAAGTTCAACTACACACCAAAAAGTAGAGCGGGTGCACGTCCCTGGAAGAAGGCGTTTTGATGTTGATCCATAAATAGTGAATCCTATGGTTTATGCAGTTGATTTTTTGATCAACCTTTTGATGCCGGAAATACACTCAGAATTCCCCATCGCTAGACGAGTGGCGACAGCTGTTGGAAAAATATTTGATCAGCATCTATTGCCCGCTTCTCTGTATTAAATGTCTCAGTTTTCTGGCGCAATTGAATGTTTCATGCATGCGAATCGCACAGCCAGTAGCAGAAGAAAATACCAACTATTTATATTGCTTTTTCTACACATTTTCATATATTTTTCTCAACAAAGCAAATGGGTGTTTTGCTTTTCAAATCACCACGCATTAAGAGTAAATCAAGAGTAATATTTTAATATTTGATCCCAAATATCGCGATAGTATTTTCGGGACACACGTTGTTATAACAAAAAATCGTCCCGTCATAATAATCATAGTAATATTTTTTCTTTTTTCTCCTTGTATGTCAGTCTACACTTTTCCATAGAAATATGCAGACCTTATCAGATGCCCACATTCATGGCCATCGCATAAAAATATTTGGCAAAATTAATTCGAAGGCATTTCTTGTCATTACACACCAATTTTTCTATCCCACGGCCTGTAAATACATCTACATGCACATACATCTACATGTACATATATCTGCATGTACATACATAGGTACATACTTGTGTATGTATAAATATACATCATCACTTCACTATCACTACTACTCTGCTGCGTCTGCATAAATATGAAAAGCAAATAAATGCGTTTGTGTTTGTCACACCGAATAGTAAACGGAAGGTTTTGGGTTTGCTATTTATTTTAGGAATTTAGCATTATAATGATAAATATATTATACTATTTTTTTTTCTAAAAGTGGTTGCTTCTCAGCAGACAATGGCGAGCCGCAGTGTGCGCTTTGGCTATGAAGAGTTGGAGAAAGAAGCTTACCTAAATTTTCCAGGAATACATTTCTGCTCCAAACTATAAAGTTTATTTAAAAAGAGCCACAACTACCATAATAATAGTGCAAATATATAAGTCGGCATGTATACATATCTAAATATATAAATATATTCACAATAAATAGCACTTTTTGCTTGGCTTAGTTTGTTGTGTGCGGCTGTGTTTCCCCTGGAGTTTACTCTCAACACATCGGCTTTTGTCTGGTATTCAAATTAGAAAAGGCGAGCAATGAGGAAACACCAGAAAAGAAAAGAAAAATAAATAAATAATTGGCACGCAGACTTCTGTTAGGTGTTTGACCGAGCTTCTCCTCCTTTTGTGGCGGAAAAGGAAAAACCCACTGGTATTTTAGGAAGTATTTTCGCCCAAAAATTGTCCTTGCCAACAATCACTGGACACTCGGAAAGCTTTTTGTGGTTTCGTTTTGATTACATTTTTGCTGTCATTGGCTTTTGTAGGGTTTGTGGTGAAAAATTAATTGTTGGATATAATGTTGCAAAATTCTATATATACATACATATTAATACTAATCAGTGTGATAAGTGGGGTTAAGTGATATCCCCTTTCAGCTCGTTGCTCAAACATAAAATCAAACTGGGTTCTAGCGCTGAATTAAGAAAAAGATATGACTGACCAGTTTATTTGCTGATACACCTATGGCATGACAGTCGCCTTTATGTGTTTATGCCGAGCCGCCATGAAATTGTCCGTGGTTTGATGCCCATTATGGATAGGAAACGTCAAATAAGTAATGGCAGAAAATTATTCCAAGAGCAGTCGCAGGCAATGGCGCAATGGATATGAGGTAATCACTGGCATGAAAAAAACTCTGATTTTCGAAGACGGCATAACGCGGCCTATTTCTAAGATGGAATGAAAACAGAAGTGAAGGCCAGCTAAACAGCCGAAAATAATGTACGCTTGCACACATAAGTATATTTATGGCTTTGTTTAAAAAAAATTTATTTATTTATCAAGAAGTGTAAAAATGATTAACTATTTAATTACCAGCTTGAAAATGGTGTGCATAAAATGTATGACCCCGCTACATTCAAGCTTAGTAATGGTTTAGCATTGCTTAATATTTTGTGTTTAGTTCTACTATGTTCCATATATCTTACACTGTTCAACAGAACACAAAAAAAAGAAACATTTCTGAAAACAAATCATGATAAAAGAGTCTTCATTCGAAATTAGTGCACCTCTACTTATACGAGTAAATTCATCTTCAGCAAATTTCTATATTAGAATAATAGAAAATTCAACCGCACCCACCAGAAAGTTTGTTTGCTTCTAACGGCCAGTTTTTTGAGCGCTTAAGAACGAGTAGCTTAAGAACCAATATTTGAAACCATGTTTCCAACCAAGTATTTTTTGTTTTTCAATATTTTAAAAAATTTCAATTTTGATAATGCGAAAATTTATTTTCAAAAAATAAAATTTCAAAACATTTCAAATACTAAACAAGAAGAAATAATTTTCTTTGCGGGCAGTCCAAAAAAATTTTTTCTTTACATTTTTTAAATAAAAATAGAAGCAGCTATTAATACAATTTTTGCAATTTTTTTAAATAAAAAATTTGCTAGTAATGCAATTTTTCAAAACAAAAACAAAAGAAAAAATTTTGACAATAGTTTTGCAGTAATACAGTTCACAAAAAGCTTAAAAAATTTGGTTTGTTAAAAAAATATTTGCGAGTAATGATATTAAAAAAAAAATCGGAAAAAATGTGTTTTTAATAAAATTTGCGATTAGTGAGACTTTTCCACAAAAGAAAACTGAAATAATATTTCTTTACTATTGTGAGTAATATTATTAAAAAAATTAAAAAAATCTTTTAAAATCTTTATTAAAGGTTGAGAAAACAAGTTTACCAGTTACGAAATTTTCCAAGAAAATGAATTGAAAAAAACTTAAAAAATATTTTTTCGTTTTTTTAAAACTTTGCTGGCAATTTAAAAATTTTTTTAAATGTGCTCAGAAAAAGGTTGCGAGTAAAATAAATAAAACAAAAACACTAAAGCAACTTGGAACTTGCGAACAAATAGTAAAAAAAGTTTGTTTTTAATACGGCAGGGATTAATGCAATTTAAATCTAAATCGTAGAAAATTTGTTTTTTTTACTAAATTTTTGGCTAGTATTTCAATTTAGAAAATATATTAATCTATAAAAAAATTATATATGAAAAGATTGTGAGTAATGCATTTAAAAACAGAAACTTAAAAAACTAGTTTGCAAGTAATGCAGTGTTTCAAAAGAAAGAAATATTTAAAGTGTTTCGTAGTTCCATACAAATTTTGCTAGTAACAAAAGTACCAAAAAAGAAATCTTCAAGATATTTTTGGTAAAAAAATTGTACATATAAAGTTTGTGAGTAATGCGTTTAAAAACAAAATAAAAAAAAATAGTTTGCAAGTTATGCAGTTTAAAAAAATTTTTTTTTTAATTTCTTAGTTTTATAAAAATTTTGCTAGTAACGAAATTTAAAAACAAAATCTTCAAAAAAAAAAAAGCGTTTAAACGTTTAAAAACAAAAACTTAAAAAAAAATAATACCCAAGTTATGCAGTTTAAAAAAAAAATGTTTTCTTATTTTTATAAAAATTTTGCTAGTAACGAAATATAAAACAAAATCTTCAAGAAATTTTTGGTAAAAAAATTTGACTCATAAAGTTTGTGAGTAAGGCGTTTAAAAACAAAAACGTTAACGAAAAAAAATTACAAGTTATATAGTTTTAAAATTTTTGTTTTTTAATTTCTTAGTTTTATAAAAATTTTGGCAGTAACACAATCTTTTAAAAAAAATCTTAAGTAAATATTTAGTAAAAAGATTAATTAATTTCAGTTTCTCTAGAGTTTATGGGTATTTCTGCTAACGTTGCGCAGGATTTTCGTCTATAAAACCGAAAAGGGTGAAAGACTTTTCAGTTCGGAACAAATCTTACACTTCAATTGCTTATCGTTAAGGGTTAAGTGGTTTGCATAAGCATTGGGTAAACTCATTAAGCAAATTAATTTCGGTATAAATTTCAAAAGCACGCCAAGCTTATGATATAATTAAGAAATTAGAAAAAAAAAAACAAAAATGTGTATGAGCGGGGCTGCCAAGAAAAGAAAGTAGCTGCTAATGCAATAAAGTGAAGCGCTAAAATAGGATAATTGCTGAGTAACTTTCATAGTCACTGCCACCGCTCTTCTTCCATTACTCTGCTTAAGTTTGGACTCTGATTTTTTCTTTACTAATTTTTGATTTAAAGCAAATTTAAGCTGAGCATTTCGCGTCCACAATGAAATTCTGGGAATTCATGAAGATGATGGTTAACAGGGTATTATTTATAAGTAGATAAAAAATAGGTAGAAGTTCATTTTTATCAAATATACATACAACTCATAAAAATAAATTACAAAAAATGTAAAAATTTAAAATGAACATACAGCATTGACATGTTAAGTCGTTTGTCGAAAAAGGTCAATTCATCTAATTCATCTAAAATAAATTGCCTACATCGTAAAGCTGCGGGTCGATACAATTTTAACATAGGACATTTTTCTAGCAAATGCAGGATTATTTCAATTTAATTTAATTTCAGATTGAGCAGTTTTTGCTACACAGCCCAGTTAGCATAATGCACCTTTTCCAGCTTTGAAAATTAACGTATTTCTGTACCTATTTAAATCGTCCATATAGCAATTATGTCCCAAATTATGATTCAAAATCTTATACCTTATGATTAAAAAATACCGGGAATGTGATGTTGCCTGCTTTCTTCGATTGCCAAGGCCTCATCGTGCACTACGCCTACTACCTTCCATCGGGCCAGACAGTCAATAGAGAATATTATTTATCGGTTTTGAGAGATGCTGTACTCGTAAAGGGCTGGAAATGTGGGCAAACAATTCTTGAATTTTGCATGATGATAACGCGCCATTGCATTAAGCCCAAATTGCGCGGGATTATTTGACCAAACACCAAGTAAATACCATCGTGCAAGCACCGCATTCACCCGATATGCTCCCGTGCGACTTCTTTTTGTTTCCCAAGTTGAAATTGCCACTTTGTGGAAGGAGATTTCAGTCGATAGAGGAACTAAAACAGAATGCGACAAAGGAGCTGAATGCCATCCCTTTCCTCGGCCTACCAGGGGTGCATGGAGGAATGTGTTAAACGTTTGCACAGGTGTATTGCATCAGAGGGGTCATATTTTGAAGAAGGCAAAGTAAATATGCCTGAAATTTAACTCAGTTTTGTTTTATTTAAACATTCCCGGTACTTTCTGATAGCGTAAGAGGGTGCGCAGTCAGGTACTTTAAAAATCTTATTTTTAAAAAGCAAATTGCAAAGGCAGAAAATGTTAATTTGATTGACGGGCATTCAGTAAAACCAGCGATTGATTCGATCATAAAATGAGGAATAGAAAGGTGCACTAAAAAGGGCTAGTTTACAGGAGCTGGAGTCCTTGGTCCGAAAAACTCGATTCCGATAACGTAGAACCAGCTGCCATGGGAACGGCACTCCCACCAGGACTGAAGAGGTGGTCCGCGAAATATTTGAGTGATCGGCACTCGTCAGTAATTTTCCGAGACTCAAACTCTAAACAGAGGAGTATAAAGCAAGGTGTTTCGCAGGGTGGTGTCCTTTTACCCTTGACGTTCAACTTCTACAAAGAGAAGCTCCCCCAGTCACTCGAGGAGTCTCCTTGGTCTCCCATGCTGACGATGGTACGATAATGGCGTTAGGCAATGACATCGATGGCCTGTGCACCAAAGTAAATGATTAACGCACCAGTCTTCATCGCTTTTTCACTGCGAGGAATCTACAACTTTCGCCACTAAGTCGACGGCAACCCGCTTTACCACCTGGACAAAACTACAGCTCGAGGGTAAAGTAGACACACCAATACCGGCACAAAACAACCCGAAAATTTTGGGAGTTACGTTTGCTCTTCTTTTTTCAGTTTTTCCTAAAAGTTTTTAATAAAAAATATAAAATTTTTCTTTTTTTTTAGAAAAATTGTTCTTTAAAATATCTATATATTATCCACAACAACTTTGACAATGTTAAAAAAATAAAAGATATAAAAAAAATGTCACACCAAAATTTTTTTCCAACACTTTTTCAGATTTTGCTAAAAAATTTTAACAAAAAAATTAAATTTTTTTAACAACATATTTGCTTACATTTTATACCAGTATCCTCCTCAAACAATAAAAACAACTTCGACAATGTTAAAAAAATAGAAGATAAAAAAACTCCATATCAAAATTTTTTTCCAAAATTTTTTCAGTTTTTCCTAAAAATTAAAAAAAAAATTATTTTGTTTAACAATATTTTTCCTTAAATCATATACGAGTATCACTCTGAGGAAATAAAAACAAATTCAAAAATTAAAAAAAAACCGAGGATATTTCACTCTAAAACATTTCATACTAAAGTTTCTAACATTGAACATTTTTTTACTTATACTCGATTAAACAATTAAACCAATTTTTAAAAGAATCGAAGGCAATGTCCAAAATGCATGGATCACTTGACATTAAATCACTCAGGTCTACTTGTAAATGAAATGAATGAAGGAAAAGTGGAATGGTTTTATTTGTTACTGCTCCATATCACAAAGACTAATTCGCACTGCCGCAGAACTGTGTGCTGAATATTGGAGCATAAGTATAATTACATCTCACTGGCTTCCATGGTGCTGCAGCAGCCACCATAGCATTTTTTCCCACTATACTTAAGTGGTCGTAGCAGAGATTAAACACCAAATTGCACCTTTCCTTTTAAACCGAATAAATTTCTCACAGTAACATGCCAAATTGCTTAACTCTCTCGTTTGAAGAAAAACTGAGATTGTTTTCCTTATGAGTCACAACAGAGCACGCCTGGTAATCCTTTTTGGTTCTTCGAAAAAATAAAAAATCATTTCTAAGTAAAAAAAAATCGATGCCCAGAAAACAAGATTTCCCGGCTTTTAGTGTTGTCTGAAAAAAAAAATATAAAAAAAATTAAAAGGTGTGCCAGTACACCTTTCTTTTAACCCCTACTACTATCGCATTAGCCTGCAGCCCACAATCAGTGAAAAAATCGATTTAGTCACTAGGACACTTAAGTTGGTTATCTCACAGCTGGTTAGAGGTGATCACCAAAATACACCTTAGGTTTTTATTTCGCTGATACCATAAACAAATAAAAAACAACAAGCAACAAAAAAAAAAAAAAACACCGTAAAGCGATAACGTCTGCGATAAAAAAGGCTGGAAAGGAGATGCGTACGAAAATTTATACAACAAAAACATTAAGCTTCACAAGGTCGTTCTTAAATGAAATATTTTCTAAGCTATGGCAGAAATATTAACGTTTTTGTGTGTTTTTCTTTTTACACAAAGATAAATAGACTAGACAGGTAGCTGTAGGTGCCAATAGGTGCTTGGGATGATGAGCAGTTTTATATATATTTTTTTTTAATTTTTTTGCTGTTTGTCGCCATAACAGCTGCCACTGCATAAATGGAGCTAAGCGGAGGTTGACAATTGAGCGACAGCTGCTTTGTACTCATATTTCTATCCCAGTGCCAATTTTGCATAATTTCACTAGGGCTTTGTAATGGATCCCTTTTTCCTTGCCATCAACATTTTTTTGTATAATTTTAGTTCACAGGAGATGTCCCATGCTTTAAGCCATCAAATTTTCGTTAACGTTTGCAGTATTTCCAAAATTGCTGACTCACTTTGATTTTAAAATTATGTCGAATTTTGTTTTTGTTTTTTGCATCATATACAGATTTTCATCAAGTGACGCCAGCAATTCTAAATTTTCCAACGATTTCGATATTTACAATATTCGAGTGAATTTAAAATTTCAAATACAGGGTGTCGCGTAATTAATTACGCTATAGGAAGATTTATACTTTTGGCAAATGGACATTGGGAACTAGACAGTGTTCTGGCCAAAACCGAATTTTAGAGCGGCAAAATGTCTGTTTGGATTCGACAGATCAACCTCACAGGTCTCTTAACGGGTCACCGTACTATTGGCACTCTTGCCAGTATAAGGTGTGTACCTCACAATTAATTCTGCAAGAGCTGTGGAGCTGAAGAAGAAACTGAATAGGTACCACACCTGCTCTGTGGCTGTTCTGCACTTCAAAGAAGCCGTGCCAAATATCTTGGCGATTATTTCTTTGAAGACCTGGGGCATTTACGAAATGCTTCACTGAACGGAGTCTCTAAGTGACTTAAGGAAATAAGTTAGGGGATGAAAATCAAATTCAGGTATCAAAATGGGCCTTAGGGCCACCGCGTGACTTGTCGTAGATAAGCACCATGGCTATCGTAACCTAACCTTTGAATATTTACAATATTTTTTCAAGTTAAAATGTTTTGTTTATTTCGAATTTTTAAGTTTTTATCCTCACAAAAATTCACTGTTAAATGGAATAAAGCGCAAAACGCTGTGAGCAAACTTGTTGAAGTGAAACTTCTTAGGTGTCGATGGACGAGCGAGAATGGAGAGTAAAATTTCACGGTCATGCAACGTTTTGGGCAATTGCTAATTCTAGTGAGAAATAACACTCCCTACTTTTTGTCGCTTTTTTGTTGGTGCAAACTTGTAGGATATATATTTTTGGTGTCAACTATTTGGCGTTATATTTCCTTGGTGCCTACTGCTTGGGGCGTTTTTTGGTCCCAATTTTTTTGTAATTTTTTTTTGTGCTTATTTCCGTTTCCTGGGTAGTGCTTGTGCGTACTATAAAGTGGTATCGATTCCGGGGTCGGATTTATTGGTATTGCCTTGCGGTAATTTGTGCCGTTGCTGTGGTCCTGGAATCGCTGCGTTTGTGCGGGTGATAAACGCTGGAAGTAGTGCGCGTTGTTGCCACGGTTTGTGCCCGTCATTTACCTACACCGGTCGACCCTTCTCCGTTTTTTGTAAATTTTGTCTATTTGTATTCTCTGAAAATGTTGTGAAATTATTTAGATTTATATTGTTCCTATCTATCTCTCTCTCATTCTCTCTCGGGTCTCTCCCTTTTTTTTGTCTGCCTTGAAAGTTTCACTTCTGTTAGGTGTACTACGCTACACGCACTTTTTTTATTAAATTTCTTTAGCCCCGTTTCTGCGTACCCGAAAAATTTCTAATACTCATATAGAAAAGTTAAAAATTTAGATGCAATTTTTTGGAATTTTTATAAATTCTGTATGAAGTTTGAAAGCATGATTTATATGATGTTGGTTAAAGCCTAAGAAGTTTCAATTTAAAAAACTATAAAAACTTTGTATGAATATCCATTCTTATTTCAAATAAATATTTATTATAAATCAATCTTCCTATTCCATGTTTAACATTAAATTTCAATAACGCAAACTATTTTAGAATTTTGTTTTTTGCAATTTTTTTATTTTTGGTAATTTTTTTATCTTTCTTGCAACTCGTCTATCGATGAGTTGCAACGTAAAATGCATTATTTATTTACACTCGTAATTCCAGATTTGCTATTTCCTTTATGAAGGCAAACTAAATTTAAGTTTCACAACACTTTAATCTACTATTTTTGAGCTACTTTGTTCCTGATCCGACTTAATTGTTTATTCTACATTCTGCTATTTGTACTAAAGAGCTTTTATAAAGAATGGAAATCAACTCAACTACATCATAAAAATACTTGCTTGTAAAGAGAACTAAAGTACAATTGACCAACGAAGTTGAACAATGAAGAGGGAAAAAATACCAGACTTGCAATAAAAGAAAGGGAGAAACAATGCCAGCAAAATAAAGAAAAAAAATTTACTGACAGCACAACAAAATCAATTTCCTCAACAACAGCAACAGTTGAAATGCTTGTTTGCGTGTACATATGTATATGTATATGTAGTATATATTTGTATATGTAAGTACATGAATATGTACGTGTGCAATCGCGCATTGTTGATGGCATACGCTTGCAAGGGCCAACACACCGAGAAATAAAAGCAGCAGAATTGCGATAAAAAAAAGTGAAAAATAAAATTTAAACCTGATGGAATGTGAGAAAAAATCGCAACGTAAGGCAGTGAAAGTGTTAATCCATTTTCAACTTCCTTTTGCTTTTATAGCACAGCTTTTTTCGCACCCACACTTCCGCTGCTGTTGTACGCAGAAGTATAGCTTCCCTCAGTTGCTTTTAAATTTACTCCACTCGGCTTTGTTTTTTTTCCTAACTTAGACTTTGTGTATAACGCACGCAACTTTTCTTTATGCGGTCGCATGTTAGCAACACATTTCAAATCAAAATATGTACCACCATCTAAGTGCACATGTGGCCGAACGCATAGGGAGTGTACCCTTTTTGCGGGCGTTAATGCTCAAAATCAAAGCAGCGCACGCTATCCCAGTATACTTGGATGTCTACTCTTGCAAAAGCTTTAATGTTGTCTGGATGTTACTCTAGAGGGGCAACTGGAATGGCGAGGGGAATTTTCAAGTACTTTGAAGGTAACAGCAGGTTAGTTAGTCTGGTAGTGTTCAAATTTGCAAATTCAGCTGAGGAGTGTCAAAAAGAAATTATGAGTCTATTAAAAAAATTGTATTAACGTTTTTCGCCTTTCATTGGCAATTGTAAGCTTACAGCTATGGCTACTGTGGCCTTAAGTCGTATTAAAGTTTATATTTTCTCTTTAGCTTCAAACTACATAGGAAATTGAGCATTTATAATCTGTTATTTATAAGTGGCATGACCCTTTACCAGATATTTGGCCAAGCCTCTTCCCCAATTTCTTGTAGGAGTCATAATACTATTCTACAAGCGTAAGGGGTTTCAATTTTATTCTGATTCTGAAGAGCAAAGTGTTTTTATGAGCAACTTTTTTGTTGAAAAAATGCACTCACAGGCTTGGCATTGCCTGCCTAGGGGCGGCCGCTATTTAAAAACAATTTCATAATCTTAGTGTTTCGTGCCCACTGCGCATTACAAAGCCGGGCGCTACCTAATCTTAGTCCCCATCCACCAACCAATTCGGCTACAGTGATTAGAACTGGCAATAAACCAGCTAGTGGACTGGCTTTCTTTACAGGCATTGAACGCAAGAAAATTAAGCTGCCTCTACTTAAAAAAATTTAAACACAGCTTAAGGCGCACAAGCTCATAGAGGCCTCTGCTTTTCTGTGAACGAAAGTGTCATGAGCTGACCAGCTGCGTGCTTTAGTTTTACTATTCTTTTTCACGCCGCGCTCGCACTGCCTATTGATTCGCTTTATCCTATTCCCGCATATTTCAGTTCTCCGCGTATTTCCACATTCCATTCCATTGAGTCAACAGTTGGTTGTATGCGTTGAGTTCGCATATTAGCAATGTATTACAGCTGCTGGTTTGTATTTTTATTTAATCAAATCGTATTAACGCTAGACCTCGCTTGCGCCTCCCCAGTAGGTAGACTTGCTGTGCGTGTATTTGGGGCGAACATCAGCCTCACCCATTGGTGATGGTGCACGTGAGTGTTTGCCTGCCTGTGTCTGTTGCTGCGGTGTGATTGTTGTTCATTTTTTCGTCGTGGGCGTGAAATAATTGCGCGTATTATGTTTTATTCCTGTTGCCTTTTTTGCTGTTGTAGTCACTGCTTGGTATCCCAGGCAGCAAAGCCAACAAATTACAGCAATCAGGCGTTGCAAATATGAAAAAAATGATTTTTCTTTAATTAGAAAATGATTTCGAAAGTAATGAATGAGTCTTCGGTGGAATTTTCTATACCTTCGTTTTTTTATTGTACCTATTTTGATGGTTTCATAGCTGATTTTTTATAAATTTAGTTTTCCTTTTCGAAGTAATCCTACGAGAGTATTTCTAAAATATAATCCATTCGTCCATAAGCATTTTTTAGTCTGATCTATTTGCATGTATTCAACCAGTCTATGAATTTTCCCTGTGTATCTTTTGATCTACGACTTTTTTGTCTTGTAGTATTTTTTTTATAAAAGTATAACTCAATATCTAACAAAAGTCATATGAGTCCAAAGCTCAAACGTTATACAAAAATTAGAAATACCACCTGACTCAAAAAGTTCCCGAAACAACCAACAGGGGCGCTCTAAATCTACACATTTGAGTTCTGTTTCTTTCGAATGAATGAAGACCAAACAAATTATGTCGTTTTTAGTTAAGAAAGAAATTGATGTTCACGGTTTTTATGGATTTCCTAGTCTACTACGAATTTTTGCCAAACAGTTTTTTATTTAACGTTTTCGAAAATTAGTTCCAGATATATTTTGAGAGTTGGATCAATAGGAGCTTTTTGATTAAGGTAGTTTTGCCTATCTCTGAGTTTGTGGAAAACTTCAAAATTTTTGATTTAAAAGACACTTTTATTGCAAAATGAAGCTGGCGATAAATGATGATATATCAATATTTGACCAGTTTTGGTTATTTTAGTTTTATTTCTTTGGTGTCCTTTTATTAAAAAAAGTATAGCTCATTGCCTAACAAAAATCACATGAGTCCAAAGCGCAAAGTTTACTCAAAAATTGAAAATAATGCAAAAACGTTCTACTACATCTAGGATTTTTAGAACAATTCCTTGTACGCTGTTTTATAACCTATTGATTTATTACTAAAAAAAACGTAAGCTTAAAGTTAGTAAAAAAATCCTTGATTTTTTAAATATTTTTTTTTGCGGACTCTTTTGGGCATTTTTTCCATATAAGGAATGCATGAAATAATTTTATATGGACGAAATGAGGTTCAAGAAATGTTTTTAATTTTTGTATAAAATATGAAAGTTGGATTTATATGTTTTTTGTTAGACAATTAGTTGTGCTTTTATAACAAAAAAAATTAAAATTAAAAGAAATGAAAAATGCGTTCATATTTCGCACGAAAATTTTTCTCGTATCTCGCTCTTCCTTGCCATTGACCTACTCTAGCCAGACACAGGGCCCAATACTTTATTTGCTTTACTCACGAGATCTAGCAATGACAGAGGAAACTATCGTTGGAACTTTTGCAGATGACACCGCCCTACTCGCTAAAGACTGCCACCCGAGGCGGCTTCAATCAAACTCTAGAAAAGGTGTGATAAAATAGCTCAGTGGCTGAAGGGCTGGAAAATAATGTCTAATGAGACAAAATCTGCTCAAGTTATCTTTATACTCAAACGAAACAGTTGGTCACCCGTTAAACTCAATGTTTAAGAAGCGTTACAAAATATCTTGGCATGCACCTTGACAGTAAACTTACATGGAAAACGCATATTTCCACCAAACGCAAAGCACTAGGCATTAAACTCCGAAACTTACTCTGATTATTTAATCGAAGTTCTCATGTTTTTCTCAAAAGCAAGCTCTTGTTCAGCTCTGTTCAGCTATCTTAAAACCAATATGGACCCAGAACATGCAACTCAGGTGCACTGCAAGTAATTCTAACATCGAAATACTCGAAATATTCCAATCATAAACCCTAAAAATTACTACAAATGCACGGTATTACATCACAAATGCCCAAATATATCGTGGAGTCAAATTTCCCAGAATAGCTGAAGAACTAAAAAGGTTTGCCACATCTCACGATAAAATACTTCCATCATACACAAACCCTTTAACAGCAGAAATAACTCTGAATCCTAACTTCTCTAACAGACTGAAGAGGAAGTCGCCAATGAACTTAGTTATTATTCTAATTTAGAAATGGTTGTACCCTTGTGTGCTTTCTATCCATTTATGTAAAAAATCCTAGTTTTAAGTAAAAATATTGCTTAATTGAAAAGCCAGATAGCAATAAATAAGTGAGTTAAAAAAAAGAAAAAAATCTTATCACAAGCCCAATTTTAGTCGGAATGAACCGCTTATGAGTTGTAAAGGATGGTTAAATTTCAAGGGCCAGTGTTGATTTTGAATAAAATTCAATTTGTTTAGGAAATTATTATCATTTCTCTTTATTATGATAATACTGGTATAGCTCAATTACGTATAAGACAAAATATCTGCCAAATGGCCGCCGCGGCCTCGGCGGCACACCTTCATCTGATGGTCCAAATTTTCGATGACGCTGAGTCATAATTGAGGTTCTATGCCGTTAATATGCCGAATTATCTCACCCTTTAGATCTTGAATTGTTGCTGGCTTATCGAGAAAGAAGTCTAACGGTGTCGTTGACGTCAGGTGTGGTTCACATTCAATATCGAAATTTAACCACCCTTTATAAGAGTCTTACCAATTTTGTGAAAGTTTAAACATATTTTCTGACTCACGAGAGACTTTAATGATTAAATAAATATAAATTATTAAGAATTATTTGTTGGCCCTCAAATGAAAGTTTTACCGTGTATGAGAAATGTCTTCCATAGAGATTAGGTTAGGTAGTGCTAACTGATCTGTTAAATGACCGCACTTAGACCTCTAAGGTGCATAGTGTTGCCACTGCTATGTGTTTGAAGTCGAAGGTATTATTTGATGTAATTCTTAATGCACGTCTTCGCGAGTTTTAACAATTCCCATAGAATTTTGCTTCATTTTAATCAACCTGCCAAGCCTTCATAAAAATATTTACAGTCTTTTGTTTCTATCATAAAGTTCCAAAGGCTCGAATAACAATACAAATTTAATTTAAAGAATTTGGAATAACTCTACGCATAAAATTGTTTAAGGATCCACATAAATTTTTAAGGCTCCACATAAATTTTTAAGGATCCTGTAACGTACAATACACTGCAGACTTGCACATTTCTCTTAAAGATTTCGATCACAAATCCATTTCGGTGCAATAATTAAATTGCCCACGAGCTGCTGCATTGCTAAAATTTCCGCAAATTTTGTTAATCATTTCATTATTATTCACTTTAAATGCTTTCACATTTGTATGCGTGCACATCCTCCCCCTCGTTAATTGGCGAGATTTAATTATTTTCACTTTATATTATTTTGAGCATTAAAGCGAATGCATTAATTATTTAATTGCACTTTTCAGCGTTATAATTGCGTGTAAATAAGCAAATAAATTTTGCATCACAAACGCTCGCACACACACACACTCACATTCACTTGAAACAAACAAAGAGCACAGAACAAATAAACACTGCTATACAACAACAATCAACAAATCAGTTAACCCAAGCAGCTGCACATTGACCAATAATATTTTTATATGTACACACACATATACATATGCACGTTCGTATGTGTGTATGATTGAAAGTGTATAAACAAATGACACACTAAACCAAAATTCTGTGGCTACTTTACACGCAGCAAGAAATTTACGTAAGCGCTTTGTGTTTTCCGTACCTTCCGGCGGGTGCGTTGCCAATCAACTGAATGGCATGCCAAGCAACAAATCACTTCCTGCACTCGTCGCTTAACCGATGCGACAAGCCGACACTGACTTCATTTTGCTTCGGCTAGACGAGGGATGGTGTGTTATATTGAGGGGAGGTGAAATCGTGAATGGTGAATGGTTTATCATTTCTCTAACGGCAAATACACTCAGCTGGCGCATATGTAATTGCCGCCATCAACAACAAACTGGCCAGCAAAAACAAACAATAACAATGTGTGGTTAGTTGTTAAGTGTTTTGCGGACGCCTGCTGATAGGCAACGAGAAATGAACGTCAAAGATAAACCGAAAGCATGGATGGCATGCAAACAGGAGGCATTGCTCAAGATGCTGAGCGACGAGTGCTTGGCGAGGATGAAATGAATATTTAAGAGCGCGGACGTTGGCTTTAAGAGTGAAAAAATGCCAAGGTTTGTGAGAAAATTATTTAGAAATGAATTTGTAAGAGCGCAAGTTGTGTGAGTTGCTACGGCTACTATCAGCTGCATATTGACTGGCATTGATAGTGAAAATTGATTGTCAATGATAAGTGATGATAAGAAGAAAAAAGAAAACGTGGTTGTGTGTGAGTACTGCGACTCATTTACTGTATTAAAGTGAATGTAATTAATTGTTTGCTTTTAGCGATATGCGTACGTGTGTGTATGTAAGGGAGATTTGTTTATGCTTGGTGTTTTTAAGTTTTGGTAATTCGATAAGTTTGGGACGTGGGTTTTTTGATATAAATGAAGTGTTATAATAATATGTTATAATAATATATATATATATATATAATTGGCGCATACACCCTTTTTTGGTGTTTGGCCGAGCTCCTCCTCCTATTTGTGGTGTGCGTCCTGATGTTGTTCCACAAATGGCGTTATAATATATATTAGTGAAAATAAACTTGAAGCTAAATATCTATGTAGTAGAGAGCTCAGCTGCCTTAAATTGGTTTGCTTAATAAATTCAATAAGTAAAAAAATAAATATCTGCTGCGTGTAACAAAGAAAAACGAATTTAATCTTTTGAGCTCTTATGGTATTTAAACTAAAATACCAAAACAAAATAAATTTATTGCGTGAGCTGAGCTTTAAATTAGAAAGCTTAGCTGCCTTAAATTGAAATGCTTGAAATTTTCAAATAGTACAAAAAATCTGTGCTGCGCGTAGAGCAAAGAGAACTAATATTATTCTAACTAGTATGCTCTTATAGTATTTTATATCAAAAAAATATTAAAGCAATAATCACAGCATACAAATGAGTTCACTGCATCAGCTGATTGTTCCAACACTTGTATGTACATACAAATCAGCCACAAATACAATTTTTGTAGTAAACATTTCAATGTCAGTGTTCATCAAGGCAAAAGAGAGCCAATAAACTTTCAAATATTGGTACTCCAAGGTGAATTATTTTCAATAAATAATATAGATTCTACATAAATGCATACAGAAATGAGTAAAACAAGTGAAATATTTTTTTCATTTTTTTTTCTTTTTTGAAAAACAGTACTTCCTGGAATAAGCAATTAAAATTTTTGATATCTTAGGAAAATCTTTTAACTGATTTCACTGCCTTACAATTTCAAGTTACCAATTTTTAATTTTAACTCACCAAATTTGACTCTTATTTCAAAAGTCTGCTCTGCAAGTGCAACTTTGCACTCTCTTATAATTTACATACTTGAGCTTTTATTCAAATTCTGTTAACTTTTCACCACTAAAAATAATAGGCATATCTACTTATACATGAAAAAAAGAAAAGCTTTGAACTTGAACTACTGAAAGTGTTGGAAAAAAAGGCTAGCAAGAGGTGAAAACTTTCACGCAAGAGTACTTAACGGATAAAACTTTCCACGCGCTCGCAAACGCAATACGCCGCTTTGTCCTTCAATAATATTAGTGTGTGAATGCATTTGCCTATCTCAGTGTGGCAGCAACCGATTCCAACCTCTCAATACTTAGTACACTGAGGGGTTTGCATCTTCTCCAGTATGCCGCGCTTTGCAGGAAGAGGCGCTGAAGTGGCGCGTTTTTCAGCGAATATGCGTGACAACGGGAAATGGTGGCTATCAGCTATTGCCACAATTCGCAAAGCTTATCTCTTTTCCATAGATGCCGCTACTGTTGACAGCGACAGCAAATTGATGCTCAATGCAAAGGATGCGAGAACAATGAACGACTAAGGGAATACATAAATGATTTCAATCGGAATGGTAAGCGTAAGTGATAATAGTAAAATGACGATTTGAAAAGCTAAATGAAATGGAAAGTATGCACGCACACATACACATTGGCAAGCAACAAATGAATGAATGAATGAGGAATTGCATGCGATTAAGAAAATAATTCGATTTCCGCTCAAATGATGGATTATAAATTAAATCAATGTGTAGATGCCATGTCGGATAATCATAGAAGGTATGCAGATATGTGCAATGGCTGCGTTTTTTAACCCTCTGTCTTACAGAATGAGTAGCTTGAAGGCGCATATGCAGTTATTTCAGTTTAAATTAATCAAAAAGCCATTTGCAGTTGAAAAATGTGTTAAAATTTTGCCACTCAACTTAGAATGCAGCAGTTTAATTGAATCAAAACCCGACTTTTATCTCTCTTATTATGTGAAAATTTTGCCATTTGAATTACAGGGTTCGGCACTTGAAGTGTAACCAACTTCAGACCGCTCGCGCAGCTGACGTACGGGCATCAGTTGTCTATAAGTTGGCTAAATGACAGCTCAGATTATTCTAAACGAGAATAAAAGCGAAAACAGAAAATCAGTAATGCATTTCAAATGTAATGGAGTTATTTCCTTATTTCCTGCAACGTCACGTGAACTGGTTCAAAAGCGGTGAAAATATTTGACCTTAGCATCCGCCGCATACTGAAAAACGATCTCAAGGTCAGCCTTACAAGATCCACAAGGCGTTGCTTTGACCGACCGATACGAGGATTTGAGTCATCGATTGGCCACCCGCCACATCGATTGGCACCCACCACACGTCATGGTTTGGGCCGCTGTAAACACAGATCGGCGCTTTACAATCGTTTTCATCGAGTATGGCGTTAAGGTAAATGCGAGATATTATCGGGAAAGTCTTCTGGAGGTTGCTTTGAAGCCGTGAGCCGACAAAAATTTCGGTGGCAGACCAGGGACCTTTCACTAAGCTCGAGTGGACCAAGAATGGCTAAGCAACAACGTTCCGAACTTCATAACGTCCACATAATGGCTCTCGAATTCACCAGACGCGAATTCGATGGATTATTCTCTTGAAAAAAGCCATTTTCCACGAGTGGGTCAAAAAACCTGCAAGTCACATTCGGGCAGTTTGCGATTCTAAAAAATTAATGGCTAATAGCCTTTTTGCACATGAGCTTATAGCTTGAACTTTTTCGCCTGACAAAGTTGGTTTTTTCATGTTTGATTTTTTTTCACCCTCCGAACCATCTTTTTCATGGCATGCCCAATATAATATACAGCTGGTTGTGCTTTCAGAAATTTCGCAAAATTCAGAGAAAAAAATGTATTATTGTTAAGGAATATATATCCGAACTGAGATCAGCCTCATAGCCTACGTACCTGTTATTCACCAATAGTTTGGTTCGTACCTCTTTCTCTTTTTACAGATACCTTACGTTTACCCTACCAGAGTAAATTTGTAATCAAAAACATCCTTGTTAATTCCTCCCCCTCCCCATAAAATATTTTGACCGAAAAATTTCAATTCCAAACATTGCTTGGGAACGAATATCATCATATTCCATTTCTCCTAATTAAAGTTTGACCAGCATTCAGCTGCTGCCCACTCATAGTTTCCAGCTCAAATAAAAGCTATAAAAATGTATGCCCCGGAGTAAAAATTAAGGATTTCTCTTTAATATTTAAAATATTTCCTTCAGATGTTTTTTATCAAAACTCGCAGTGGACTTCCTCAATAATGCACACTTAATCTTTTTTATTTTTTTGGTCATGGATACCTTATGTGTTTAAATCAGAAGTCGACAAGGCTTACTCGAGCGAGTAGTGTACGCAACGCTCGTATTCTTACGCTCCTAAGATCAGTTGTTGTTCTGACACCAACGAGGCAGTGGCTTTGCTGGTGATTTTCTTATGCTACAGTTGAAATATTTGGATATTTGAATAAAATTATTGAAAAAAAATATTTTATGATTCCAAATGCGGTTGGTATGATTTTAAAATTCAAGTAGAAATAATAAGCTTACGAAGATAAATTTTTATAATGGATACGATATAATTGAATTCTGGGGAAATTTAGATAAGCGAAGACTATTGGCTTCTCATATATCCAAAATTTGCCAACTTCACTTTGCATGCCTTTGGGTCTATTGAATATTGAATGAAGACTCTTTAAGTGGAGCTAAGTTTTGCGGCAGGCTAATCACCTACCCTGCTATAAATCAATATATATTAACGAATCCAACGCAATACGGGGTCTCGTGGAGGACCCATGCTCCCGAGAGGAGTGAATAAGGAAAAACAAAAAAAATGTTAGCAGTCCATTGTGACATTCCTAAGTAAGGGGTTACAGGTAGTCAGAATTTTCAAAAAACGGGATTTGCATTTTCTTAAAGTATTATATCTTAAAAATACTGAGTGAAAATTTGAAGTCAATCTGACGAATACTTTTCGAGTTCTTCAACTATTAACAAAGTTTTTTTTGAACTGGTGATCAGTATAACGTAAAACCCGCTTGGTAGATTTCAATAAAGTTTATACTTTGCTTTGAAAAACATAAAGAACTTGTTCCTGATCGAAAGATTTTTTGTTTTTCAATATTTCGATTTTTTTACAATGAAGTATTCGTTTTTTTCTCGAAAATCTGAAAAATATTTCCTTCGGCCGCCATATTGTTGAGTGTACACCAAAAAAGCTTTGATCAGGCACAAGATTATCTATTAATAAAACTAATTTCTCTTGTCGGATTGATTTTAGTTGAATCTCCAAGGACTTGTGATGATCACCGCAAGGGGCTTCTGGATAACGGGCTCCACACAAACAGCGATAACTTTTATTTTGAAATTTTGCTAAAGTCAAGTCGAAACATGATGTATTAGGGCAATGTTTTTAGATTTCTGAAATAAAGCAAATGACTAACAAAAAAAATGTATTGAAAATTATTATTTTTTCGGCCCTCTAACTACTCCTAACCCCTTAAAATGTTTTTATCAAGTCACAATTTGATGCCATGGGGCAACCAAAGTTGAAGTACTGAATATATCAAAAAATATTCCAAACAAAACTAGGGAAAATTAAATTATTCCTTTCACAATAAAATTGTTCAAGAGGTGTTTTTGAAAGTTTCTCTATAACACCAGACCCTTCCGAAAATTCTAGCCACAAAAACTTATTCTTTCGTGGCACCCCTGCCTTTATGATTTTTTCGCTTCTTAGATGCATTTAATTTACTAAATTTGCACATTTGTCCGAAGTAATGGAACTCCAAGCCTTATGAATTTGGTTCACTGCTCCACTCCTTTGCCAATTTTGATGGATGCTCGGAATGGTTATCTTGCACAAACTCTGACCTTAGTGGTATTTCTTCTCTTGCATAGAGATTCAATATTTTCACATAGTCTACCGCCCACATTTTATCTTTTTCACAAAATCCGAAGAAAATCCCCACACCATTATTGATTTGCCTCCGTGCTTGACAACGAGCATAAACTTTAAATTGTTTTATCGGTACTTTACGAGATTTCAATCACTAGAGCTATCTAATGGATTTCTTTTTCCCCAAACTAATATATAACTTAATGTTTTACTGCCGCCTGCGCATGGTAAGTTATTTTTATGACACTTAGACCTTACAGGTCCGTGGTGATACCATCGTGCTGCAAGGGAACCCCATTTACCTTCCTTCGTTGAACCATTTTGTGGCTCTTATGAAACGTAGTATTGATCCCAACCCCACGCCAGACAGCTCTGTAAGAGAATTGAAAAACTACAACTTCTGCAATATTCGTGGGAAAAAAGTGCTAGTTTCGAGGAATGCCTGCCAAATAGCCTATAACCGGTTATACAAGCCACGATCTTCGAGATATTCTCTCTTGAAAGGCTAAGCAATATTTTTCGTATTTATTCGAGGCCATAGTTACGCGTGTGCCTACATCTTTCTATGCCTTGTTGGCCTCTTGGTTAATGTTATTCTTAATTATTCCTTTTTTTACTTCTATCACTGAGCAGTTGGCTAGCCATTCCTGGCCAGCTCATCGACTTTACAATTTCCCTCAATATCTTTGAGCCCCGCAACCTAATTAAAGATGACCGGGAATACAACACTAATATCGGCGGCCACATGTTTCCCTATCAAATGCAGGTAAATTGATTTGCATTTCCAACGCTTTGTTTGGGGTAGTCCCTAAAGCGCCAGAGATACATAAAAAAGCTATTCTTTGGGCCTGTCTCATGGCATAACCCGCCTTTTGAGCATATGGCTACCATATAAGTATTCCATAGATTAAGATTGGCCTAACTACAGAAGTATAGAGGCAATGTGTAACACGTGTTAGTCTCCATTTAATACCGACTGCTTTTTTGCAAGTATATAATGCAACGCCGGCCTTCTTTACTCTTTCCGCAATATTAGATTTCCACGTGAGTTTCCTGTCTAATATAAGTCCAGGTACTTGACATTCTCTCTCAAAGGAATCTCCACACCCTTAAAAACTAGCGGGAAGGTATAGGTTATGTTTCCTTGTAAAGGGAATTATTTCAGTTTTTGCTCTCAGTCCAGCTTTTAAGTGTGGCCATGTTAGAGCGCAGAATATCCATAAGAGGCAGAGGAGTGATGCTATTGGAAAAAAGTATTTCTATCATTTGGTGTTCCATGCCCGGAAATTCGAAGCTGCGCATTATCGATTGGTTTTCATACACAAACCCATTCGGCTATCGTGGGTATTATCTCGTATGACTTAAGAAAGGAATTTATATTTATGTTCTGAATTTTGATTCATTTCATTCATTTTTCAACCTTCGTCATGGCCTAGCCTTATTTACTCTCATAGTCATATCATTTTCATATTCAATGTAAAGTATTTATCTATGATACAAAATTAACTCTACTTTTTATAAAAATAACTGTTTCATGTATTATAGAAAAAGTGCAGAAAGAGAATTCCTTAAGTTCAAATGGCATCGCTGTTCATTTAAAGGCGTTACAGCATACCGAACTTAACAATTTGCCTCAGTGGCCTGCGTTCACAGGGTTGAGGTTAATAGAATGGTATGACATATTTCTGCTTGTAATTCAGTTTGCTACAACAAAATAAAAAGGAAAAGGAAAAAGGCATTTGCCATGTCTCTGCTTGGGCTTGGCTACGCTTTACTGCCATTTTACGTTCTTTATCTCTTTTTCCGCTTTGTTGCAGCACTTAAGATATATTGACACACGATTTGTTTGGAACAAGTAACTGTAATTTATGTGAGAGCGTGCAAATGAACGCACTTTCAAATGTGCCTCAGTGTGTGTGTAGTTGCTGGATGTACATATGTTAACACGTACTTATTTATGTTTGCGTGCAACTACCCACTTTCTCGGGAATTGCTGGCTCAATGCGTCTGCGCTCGCTTCTTGATTTCCGATGCTGTGCAGTTATCGCACGCTCCACTTCTCGCAAGCCAAAATCCATAAGCATGGCTTTCCAGTTGAATTTATTTCTGTATTTGTGTTCGTAAATCTCTATACAAAACGTCACGCTTGCCTACATTCGCATGCAGTAGACACATTCTTGTGTCGGCATATTCTGCTTAGCGTATAGAGATGCGTGTGGGTTTGTGTGTAAGTGTGTGTGTGGAATAAAAGGATTCTAGCAAAAAGTATTTCCCTCCTTCTTAACTAAAAGATGCGTAATAAAAGCAATAACGATGGTATATTTGTACTGAAGAAAGCCAGAAAAGTTCCTGCATTAATTGAGTGACAAGGGTCCTAAGAGTTATCTCAGAAATATCCGATGTGGTCAGAGTGCTCGTAGTAATACTTAAGACTTCCTGTTACTCGGAGCTGTATTTATAAGCGCATACATAACTTTCGCTGACTGTCGCATTTTTGAAGTAGAAAACAAAAACAAGAAAATATTTAATTACTTATCCAACAGCCAACTATTCAACGCTGCCGATTCAACGCGGTGACTTAATGAGTTGCCAAGTCACTGTCCGTGGACAAACTTTGCCTGTAATCGCCACACTCTCTATGTATAAGTATAAGTTATTAAAGTTAGCCATACCACCGCTGTGATAACAACAACACTATAGTAAGCTTGAAGGCCCTTTTGTTAACACAAAGGATTCTGCTTTAGAATAAAAGGAATGACGACTTAGCGGACGCGCATACAAGCACCCAGCTTAAAAAAGTAGGAAAGTTGAAAAGAAAATTAATTGTAAGTGAAAGTTCGCAGTATTTTAAGGAAAATAGTTCAACATTTTTAGTATGCAAACGCACACATCGTCAAGTGCCAAAACGAGACCAGGAAAATCTTATTTCCTTCCATCTCCAATACTGACCTCTGGAGTTTAATGACTCGATATTCATCGAGGAAAATGGAAATGGATTGAGCATACACTTTGAAAACCTCACGGAGATATTGCAAACGCAGCCTTAGTGCTCAGAAGAAAGTCACAAGCGTGGGAGACCATCCAACACGTGGAGACGATTAGTTGAAACAGAAGCGCTTCATACCGGCCGTTCATAGCGACAAATTCAATTTCGTGCATTGAATAAACCTAACTTTAACTTTTTCGTTTAGGCCCTATGTTCCTCGTAGAAACCACGGAAAAAATATACCCTATGATAAAAAAGTACCGGTAATGTTTAGTTTAAACGAACCGCGCACGTGGGAACCGGTCCATATTTTTTTCTTATGTTGGTAGGACTGTAAGGCACACATCTAACACTTTTTAGCGCCATCGGATCATTAGTGTCTGCCTAACCGGCCGGAAATATGGGCAAACAATTCATGATGATAACGCGCCATCGCACCGAGCCCAAATTGAGCTGGATTATTTGACCAAACTCCAAGTAAATACCATCGTGCAAGCACCGTATTCACCTGATATGGCTTTGTTTTCCAAGTTGAAGTTACCACTTCGTAAGCCACCCAGGCCAGAGTGAAATTTTTTTGATTACTTGTGCACTTTCGTATGGTAGTCACGGCTACGACGACCGCTTGTTACTTGAGAGAAAATAGCTTTTCTGAAAATGGGGCACTGGATACAACCTACTTTGAAAAGTCGTATTTCTGCTGAGAATTGGGTTTGTGCCAAATGTGTTCCAAGTTATCTTGCATGTAGTTTTTCTAACTTTATTCCACGTGGTAGTACTTCATAGAATTCAACCGTTTGAAAGAAGAAAATTTACTCTAAATAAAAACACACCAGAAACTGGAACATAATGCGCAAATTAAAATTTTTAATTGACAAATAAAGATCTGACTTATACTGCTAGCCCCTCCGGTTTATCATCTCCAACTAGATTGAAGATATTTTGTGCCTAAAAAACTAAATCTCGTTTTGTGAGAAAACACTCAATGCACGGTATCACACTGCTCTGGTACCTAAAAGTCACTTAGAAATTCAACAAGTATCTCCTCGAGATGGCGAGATGGGTCTTAGCATGGTGTGATTTCTATAAGTAGATTGGAGATGGAGCAGATAAAACCCGAAGCGAGCTGTGAAAATCACTCTGAAAATGGGCATAAAAAAATACGTAAATTTTGTAGGATTGAAAAAAAATTGCACTTAATAGTTGCTTCTGCATTACTGGAACTATCTGGGCAAAGAGTGTCAGTTTAGCAATGTTAAAATAACAACAACAAAAGACTTGAAAAACCGTGGGCATAAATAAAATGGTAACATAGGGAGAATACTTAGGAAGGGATGAGTAAGATTGAGAGAAACAAATTATGTTCTCAAAATTTATAAGTAAGCCGAGTCCATGAGAGATGCGTTTATTAGAGCAAGAATAACATTTACAATTTTTGCAATTTGGTCACTTGAATACCAAACTTTCAATGAGAATGGAAGTAAACATGGCAGCAACATGGCAAAAGGCAACTACAAAGAAGCCGGGCCCTTTTGCATTCCAGGCAGGAAACCGCAGAAGAAAAAACAAATGAGCTGCTATAGCGAAGTCACCTTCTGTAGTTTGGTTTTGCATATACCATAAGCAGTTTAAGCAAATCTTTGGTCAATAAACCAGAATAGTTTTGTTACAAAACTAATCGTCATTTGGGGGAAGTGTTGATTTTCCTCTTTCATTCGACAAAAACGGTGGCTGAGGCGCATCGAGAGCTACAAAAAGTGTATAGCGATGCTGCTTTAAGTAAAACAACGTGCCGAGATTGGTTCCGTGGCCTCAACGACGGTGAAGCAAGGGCAAAAACCGTCGAAGACGTTGAATTGGAGGCATTGCTCAATGAGGATCAATGTCAAATGCAAGAAGAGCTTGCTTCAGTACTAGGAGTTACCCGCCAATCCATTTCCAAGCGATGGCATGCTTTAGAAATGATTCATAAACAGGGGACTTGGGTTCCTTATAAGTTAAAACCAAGGGATGTTGAACGTCGTTTTTTCGCCTGTGAACAACTGCTCCAGCGGCAAAAAAGGAAGGGGTTTCTTCATCGCATTATGACGAGTGATGAAAAATGTATTCATTTCAGCACTCCAAAGAAAAGAAAGTCATGGTGACTGGTGACGCTCGTCCTCACGTTGCCACACCCGTTAGAACCTACCTGGAAACACTGAAATGGGAAATACTACCCCACCCGCCATATTCTCCAGATATTGCGGCATCCGGTTATCACCTGTTCCGATCGATGGCGCATGGTCTAGCTGACCAACAGTTCCGTTCACATGAAGACATCAAAAATGGCTTTATCCGTGGAGAGCCTCAAAAGATGAGCAGTTTTACCGCGACGTATGCGGAATCTACCAGAAAGATAGGGAAAAAATAGCCAGCGATGAGCAATACTATAAATGATTCACTTGTAACCATTTTTTCAGAATAAAGTTGTATTTTCATCAAACCTAGTTGCGCACCTAATATACCTAGGAAATGGTAAGTGATATTGATGTAGTTTTTAGACCCCTGAGCATAGAATAAAGATTAAGTAATTTACGGCTTTTAAAACGTAAGACGAAGTTCCACTTATTGTTAGATGACCTTTCTGACAGACAAAGTTCAGAAGTTTCCAAAAATTAAAAAAATTGAAGAACGACATAAATATTATAAAATAGTTGGGAGAAAAAAATGGAATCAGTTTGTCCTCAGTATTCTACGTTTACATAAGAAAATGGCTTGCCGCTTGCCTAGCTGCTTGAGATACGGGCACCAATTATCCTGACTTACATATCAGACTATCAACCTGTCCAGTGTTGGCTGAAATGACAATGCTACCTATATCACGCAGTTTATAGGGTTGGTTCTAAGATTGCCGCTGATAATCATAAGCGTCATACCTTGACTTTTCTGAATCCCGTTTCTTATCACAGTCTTTTGTCATAATTTTGGAAAAGCTTACGTAATGCTCATCCTTGTGAGGAGAAACAGCGCAGCATTTTTAGAGAGTCTTTTGTTCGCTACTTTTAAAATATGCAGGAATTACTTGGAGGCCTCTCCATAATAAATGATAAGCCGAAATTAAGCGTGTTCAATAAATTTTCTTGAAGTTCGCTTGCATTTTTCTGAACCTTCACTATCGCATAGTTCTCGCCTACTATTTCAAAATCTAGATTCTTTCGAAACAAGAAGATCTGTACTTTCTTTGTATTTTGCTTTAATATTATTAATGGGGTACGGCGTGAGCCCCTTTTTTTAGAAAAAATTAATTTCAGTAACGTCGATGTAACTTATGGAATCTTTTGCCATTTTATGCGGCTAATCACATAGGATTGAATATGTTCGTAATGCCTCCAACTTTTATGACTCGGAGCCCGTTCTGCCAATCTTTTCTGCAGCCATCAAAGCCACGGTTAACAAACGGGTTACTTCAACCCACAAGCGAGCTTGGCAGGATGAGTGAGGCTGCAGATGGACAAAACTGATGTTACCTGTCATGTCCGACCGACTGTCGCAGTTCCTTCTGTCACTAAGCAGAGGGGAGTGTAGACGGCTGATTGGACTGCTGACGGCCCACTTTCTATGAGCAAAGCACATGGAAAAGGCATCTCAGACAGTGCACTCTGCCCAGCATGGGGAGAGGAGGATGAGACGGCGGACCATTTTCTGTGCGTCTGCCCCGCCTTCGCTCGAATCAGGTTTGAGGTCTTTGGCACTGATGTGTTAAGAAGCGACCACCTCGGCTCCTTGGCACTGCAAGATCTACTCAGATTTCTTCAGAGGTCGAGTAGATTTAAATAAAATTAAAAAGGGAACCCGAGTGCAGTCCAATGCGTTTAATTGTGACCGAGTACTGCACTTGTTAGTATGTCCCGACAAAAAAAATGCCCCGCAGTGATTTCGCTACTAATTAATTCAATGTGATCACAAAAAATATAATAATTGATTATAGTTGTTCGATAAATGTTTTGAAAAACCTTTGAACTCAATTTTGTGGATATGGATTACCTTTTCTAATTAACAGTTAAGTTGAGTTTTGTAGACTAGCCCATAAGAATCAATCAATAAATATTGTAAATAAAAAAAATTAAACAGAAAAACGACGCAATCCAAGAAGTTAACCAGAAACTACTTTATATTACTAGATAATCATTAAACCGCATTCAATTCATAGTCAATTGTAAAAGTTTATACATTGCACTTCCATTATATTTCTATTAATGGTTTTATTATTCCATATTCGCAAATTAACTTTCAAGATTTCAGGAAAAATCATGACATCCCCCTAAAAACTTTTCAGGTGTGTATGCGGTTAAGTGAGCTCTCTCAAAGCAATCGAAATACACATATACCATTCGCGTAAGAACATACATACTTAGATGCATAAATTTCTACATAAATCCTTTCAGCATGACAATTATTTACGTCACTTAATTCTCTTCCTTTTCAGCGCCACAAATTACCAGCCAAAGGGAAAACATTTACATAATTCATTGCAGCGTTCATATGAGCAGTCATCAGTACCACATAATCTGCTTTTCTCGAATTATGTCAGCAAATAAATACTCATCATGAAAACGTAATGTAAATGCGTACATGAGGACGACTGTGGAGAAGCGAGAAGCTGGGCTGGCGGCAACAATGTGAACTTGTCAGAATTCGGTGATAAGTGGCAGAAGTAAAAGCAACGAAACTATGTATACAAAGACAACTGTGTTACAACAATGCTGCAGTCGGGCATGCATACATACATACTCACATCCATATGTGAGAATACTTATTTGGCGCAAGTTAAGCTGACATTACTCATACGCAGTGTTGCCCTACTCGTAGGCGCTGAACTGATTACTTATGCATTGAAGATGAGAAATCTAAAACGTAATTACGCGAAAATTCAGTGTTGATTATGTTTATATATTCTAGACATATGCAGCTGCGAATATGAAAATAGCAGTACCTTCAAAAAATATTTTGTAGAAATTTATTTTTTCCCTATAAATCATACAAAATAAAATTTCCACACCAAATTTCCACGAAAGGTTAACGGTTAACGTTTTTAAGTGCAAAAATGAAATAGCAGTGCCTTGAGTTTTTTCATACTGTACAAGAAATATAAAAATAATTTTGAAAAGATTTAGGCAAAAGTACGTTCTTTATTATTTGTTAATATTTTTTTGAATTTCGGAGAGTGGCAAGCATACATTTCTTAACTATGGTGCCCCAAAAAGCATCCTTTCAAGTCAGCCATACAATCTAAAAAATTTTGGCATAACTGTAGAGGACTACGGAAAGCTTGATAAGCAGATCACAGCCCACAAAAAAAGCCACTCTTAACACCAAAACATAACGGAAAACTTTTGGAATTTGCAAAATAATATGCTACCAGGACCGACGACCACCACTAAATCGCCATTTTTGTGCTTGCGAGCCTCAATCTCGGCTGGAATTGGTTGCCGATTTTTTTTTTCTTTTTTATAAATTTTTGGCTTTTTTCCTGTCTTCGTATTTTGTAGGTTCTTCGAGTACTGTTTTCGAGGTAGACTTTTATTGCTTCATTCTTTACTTTATTGAGCTTCATACACTCCGCGTCATACCATTTGTTGATAATAACTGCCGATGGTTTCGTTTTCGGCGCTAAGAATAGCTTCCTTAAGACCTTGCCATTTTGAAATTACATTATGTTGCCGTATTGTTCAGTCCTCGATGCTGCCGCAATAAAAAAAAAATGGGAAATTCAATTAAATATTAGTTGAAACTTTGAATCTGCAAACTTCAATGCAGTTCTTCATACATTTTTTTATAAACTTGATCAGAAGGCGTTACTTCAATTTCTATCTTCTGTTATAAAAAAGTTTTGATTTTCGTTAAAGAATTTAATAATACTTCAAAATAATAATAAAATCTTTCTAATGAAGTCGTAGACTAAAATGTTTTTAAAAATTTAATATTTTTTTGGTATTGCTATTTTCATATTCGCAACTGTATACATCACAGTAAAAAAATATCAAAGCTGCTTAGGCAGCTTTTAGTCTTAACAATCAGTTTTAATTACGTTTATAGTGGAATAAGCAACTACCAATAGATATTCCTAATAAGTTAGTAAGCAAATAAGCTACATCACAGGCTCACTAAGAGCCATATCATTAGCGAGTCGTAAGCTTAAGTGAATATAAACAGAAAAGTTATTATGAATGTACCTTGCGATTTGTATTGACGTTGCGAACTTGCACGTAGAGGTCCCAAAAATCTCATGCGATTTCTTCTTCGAACTCTATAGGAAATATCAAAAGCGCGATTGTGTGCTCATTGCACTTTCTTGCATGGATAAGCGTACATTTTCGAAATTTATGTCACTCATAATTGGGCGAAGTTGCGGTTTTATGAGACTTATGTGGCGCTGCTTCACAAATGGGGCCTTAATAGCTAGTTCGCATACAGCTAAGAATTCACAGAGAGAACGTTGGTTCGAATCTCGGTGAAAACACCAAAATTAAGAAAAACATTTTTCAATGGCGGTCGCCCCTCGGCAGGCAATGGCAAACTGCCGAGTGTATTTCTGCCATGGAAAAGCGCCCCGTAAAAATATCTGCCGTTCGGAGTCGGCTTAAAACTGTAGGTCCCTCCATTTGTGGAGAAACATCAAGACGCACACCACAAATAGGAGGAGGAGCTCGGCAAAACACCCAAAAAGGGTTTACGCGTCAATTACATACAGGGCCCGCCATCTATCGTTACGGATTTGAACTAGGTATTATTTGAAGAATGGTAACTCTTAGCTGTCATCTGATTTGACAGAAAATTAGTTTTATTCTTCCGCTGAACGAAAATGGTTGTGTATACGCTCAAAAAATGCTGGGAAATATTGCGACATTACTTTGAAAATCATGGTAATGTTGCAGAATGTGTACGAAAATTACGTACGGCAATGAGAAGAAGAAAAGCACCGAATGAAGCAAAATGAAAAATTGGACCGATTGTATGGGATGGGGCATGGCTAGCCGAGGCAGGATTGGACTTAACCGGAAGGATTGGACATTAACCGGAAGGATTGGACTTCAAAATAAAAAAAACAGTTTGGAAAAATATAGAGTAGTTTCTTTTTTATAGCATTTTAATTCTGTAAAGTTATATGGCGGATCCTTTATATATACAGCTAAGAATAAAATCTATTTCAATAGCAAAGGAAACTACTACGGCAGCCTGTAACTGCAGCAAAGTTAGAAGATTATTTTCATTTTCTCGTCATCATCTCCTGCTCATTCTTATGTACTCCAGTGCCAATCTGTTTGCCCGACATTCCCCAGTAGAAATAGTCTGTCATTCCTTTCTATTCTTTTCTGTTCGTCTTTGATTTTCTTTTCTTTGCTTTTCCTTGCCTTACTTTTATTTTCTTTCCTTTATCTTTTTGAAGCAAAATACACCTTTTACCGGCACACAACTCAGCCCAGACGTGTTAGGGTGGTTTCACTGTGGCTGATTTGCGATGCACCCGGGAGCCTTGGCTAATTCGTTTTCACAGAGGTATTACATTTTGTCCCGAGATGCATAATTTAGGTGTTTAGCTTGTGACAAGATTTACTTATCATTTTCTCACAACTTTAACGCGCTCCGTTTGCTATCCATTTAAGCTGTTTGTCTATGCATTTAAGGGTATTTGGGGAGGGAAGAGCTGTTTGCTCCAATTGATAGATTGACTATTTGCTTGAATGTAAGGCGTGCGTTGATAAAATGTTACCCATTTCGCTGAATAATAGTTGGTGGTGTATACTTGCACAATTATACGCAGAGAAATTAATAATTTAATACGCCTAAGAAAACTTAAAGCCATCTGTGGCAGAAATTGTATAAGGGGTGAAAGTTTAAAATTAAGTCTTGAAAATATTTCAAAATACAAGAAATTATATATTCAACTAATCAGGGATCGAGAAAATGCAGCTGAATTGTTAATAGAAAGCAGTTTTATACATCCTAAGCGTCAGTAATAACAATCGGAGAAGTGTAAATGCCAAATACCAACTTAATACGGAAGTTGAAGTTTTTCTCAAAATTTCATTACTAATATGTTTATATATATATATTCATTAGACTGGCCGCAGCTTGTATGGAGAAAAATAAAAATTGAAAATCCAAAAGTTTTCGGGTCGTAAAACATGAGGTTAGATGCAATAAAGAACGGTATATTTTTTCAGCCCGATCCGATGATGTGTAACCGTGCCCATTTGATCCCAAAGTATGGAAAATTTGAAAAAATCACAATTTTTACTAATTTTTTTTCGTTTCCAATTTTTTTGTTTGAATCTTATATTTATTGATGTGATGCGATTTTAATTAATGATCTTGTTTACTTTATTGCGGTATGGCCCAATTTATATCGCGAAAGCCACCTGACAAAAGGCGCTTTCAGCACACATAACTGATTAGTGATACGTGGAAAATAGGTATGTCACCGTCAGTTGAGTAATAGAAATTGTGTTTTATGAACGGTGTGTTGAGCCAGCTGCTAAATGAAATAATTATTTTTAAAAATTTATGCAAAGGTACTTTTTAAATAATTTTTCACACTTCACTATAATAATAAAAATAAAAATTGGTTTCATAATCAACGCTTTGGTGATCACTAAACAATTCATCAACTGTTGTGTTCGCTGAATACGCTAAAAGTTTTGAATTTTTACTCGACATTTGAATTAGTAGGCTATGACATTGCATTCTTATTCAGTTCATTTCATTTTTTTCTCGATATTTGAATTGGTAGGCTATAGCATTGCTTTTTTATTCAGTTTCAGTTGTCTTATGCGTTTAATAGTACAAAAGTAATTACAATAGTTAGTGAAAAAATGAGTTCAAAATCATTATCAGGCATTCCGAAAAAAAGATTACGTTCTGAGCAAAAAATATTTCTTGTGGGTGAATGTGAAAGTGTTATTTTGGGGGCCAAGTTGCCATCAATGAAACAGGTGCTCCAATTATTGTTTCACAAAATGAGGCTCGAAAACTTGACTTTGGAAAGCAGTATGAAATACACGATTGGTGCCACGATTGAATTTTGGGAAAAAGCTAAAATTTCCACGGCGCAAGAAAAAAATTGTATTAAAAAACTTAAAAATCTTTACGAGGAATGGAGAAATTTACAAAAACATCCCAAGACTCCTAACGAGAAGTGTCGTAAAAATGAAGCAGAGTTTAAGGATAAAATTGAAAACTTCATATTTGAGATTGCAGCCATGGATGCCCTAGGTATAATGAAAATGCAGGAAGATAAAGACTTTCTTTTTCTCCAAAGAAATAGAGGACGTCCAGGTAGTATGTATGGTGCCGATACTGTACTCACAAGAAAAGAAAAACGCAAAGAGCAACGAATGGAAGAAGAAAGAAAGCGCGTTGGAAAGCATTTAGTTCATAGTAAGTTTATTAAAGTTAAGGTTTACTGGTTCTTTTTTTTAATATTTGATCCCATTTGAAGCTAATTATGCTCTTGAAGTCTCTGATACCGAGGATGCTGAAAAGGATATTTCAGCTGGCGAAGAAAATGCAGCAAAAGATATGAATGAAGGCGAAGATACAGACGGAAGTGACATTAATTTACTACCGAAAAAGGCAAATCGAGGAAAGATTAATTTTATTGATGATAGAATACTTGCATGCATGGACAAATGTAACCTCTCAACAAGAGATGCCATGGATTTGGTGAGTGCAACGGTTGCTGCCTTCATAAATACCATGCAAAATGTTAATGGAACGCCGTCAATAAAAATGGAAGATTTAATTCTTAATCGAACAACATTACATTCGGTGAGGAGAGATTATCGTCGCAGACAAGCTCAAGAGATTATTAATGGATTCAATGTAATGGTTTTACTGAATATGTTTATAAGATTTTGGATTCTTGACCTTTCTTTTTACTTGTTTGTACAATAGATTCCCGACGTTTTTGTCCTTCACTGGGATGGCAAGCTGCTTGCAGAAATCCGAGGCACAGAAAAGAAAGATTGTCTCTCGTTGTCACAGGAGAAAATATGGAAATACTGCTGGGGATACCAAAAATTGAAAGTTCAACGGGAGATGCAATAGCTGCAGAAATACATAATTTTTTGTGCAAGTGGAAGCTCGATGATTTAGTGGAAATTGTGTCATTTGATACAACAGCTGCTAATACGGGAGTTAATAATGGAGCAGCGTTCTTGCTTGAAAAAAGGTTGGGCCGAAATCTACTTTTCTTTCCTTGTCGTCACCATGTTAGTGAGTTGCTAGTCAAAGCAGTGTTCGAACTAAATTTTGGCAAATCATCAGTACCAGAAGTTCCCTTATTCAATCGTTTCTCTAACAGCTGGAAAAACATTAATTCTAAGTCTTTCAAAAGTGGAATATCGGAAAATGAAGTTCGGAAAGTCTTTACAATAGCTGAAATGGAAATATTTAAGAATTTTTGTCTAACTGCATTAAATAGTCACCACACTCGTGCCGATTATAAAGAATTACTACAACTATCGTTGCTCTTTGTTGGGGAAGACGTACCAAATTTTTCACAAGTACGGTCACCTGGTGCAACATCACACGCAAGGTTTATGTCGAAGTGCCTATATTGCTACAAAATGTTTCTGTTTCGCGAGCAATTCGTGTTAACGACTTCAGAGTTAAAGAGTCTAAGAAGCGTTTGCATTTTTTTAACCTGCATCTACGTTCCATATTGGTTTCGTTGTGTGGATCCAATAGCTGCTCCACAAAAAGACCTTAAGCTCATTCAAGATGTGATTGTATATTTCGAATGTATCCAATGCCTTGTTACATAAAATTAAAAATCATTTATGGTATTTGTCGGAAGAGGCGGTTGGCCTTTCATTTTTTGATGATCAAATTCCTTCACATATTAAGCGAAAAATGGTGGAAGCAATTACTAGCGATAACCAGAAGGAAGATGCTGTTCCAAAGAGAGTTGTTGCAACAATGTCAGAAATAACGCTTTACGGCAGCAAGAATATAAATGATTTTATTTCATCAAGAACTAAAACATTCTTTACCCGCTTAGGAATTGAAACAAGTTTTTTGGAATCAGATCCTTCAACATGGCAAGAAAGTGAAGACTACATAGCGGGAAAACGAATTTGTCAGCATTTGTCTGTAGTTAATGACGCTGCAGAGAGAGCATTAAAATTGATCACAGACTACAACAGATCGCTTACTTATAATGAAGAAGGTAAACAGTACTTACTGCAAGTTGTTGAGCACTACAGGCAATTCTATCCGTCTTACACCAAACCATCTCTCATTAAATAGCCAAAATAATTCTTTAATTAAAATTTTATTAAATTAAAATAAATTATATAAATAAAGTTAAATTATTGTATATATATATTAAGTATATACATATTAAATTAAATTAAATTATATAAATTGGAAACAAAAAAAAATTTTGTAATTTTGATTTTTTTAAATTGTCCATACTTTGGGATCAAATGGGCACGGTTAGGCATCATCGGATCGGGTTAAAAAATTACAAGGTTTTTCATTAGTCCTAACCTCATGTTTTAAGACCCGAAAATTTATGGATTTCCACAAAAAAAAGTTACGGCCAGTCTAATATTCATATACAAACGCAATTATCTACATGAACTGGAAAATAAAATCTTTTCAGAAAGACAATAAATACAATATTGACAGTCACTAACGGTGCAGAAAGTGAGTGTGTCGACAAACTCATAAAGAAGAGAGAATCAGCTCCCCTTACAGATCAAAAGTCTTTCCACGGCTTTGACTAAGAAGCATTTTTACCCCACGAGTAGAAAAGGAAACTCACATAGGGAGTTATACAGTGACAAGTGAAGCAGTTCAATACACTCCTGATATCGTATAGCCAAAATCGTTAAATGAGTGCATAAGTAAATCGAAGATCCACTTGGGAATGATGATGGGGATACTAGCTGGATATTGCAGCCTGAACTATCACCTGAAAAATTGTAAATCTATTCGAGAAACAACTTTCCTTTCCGGAACCAACTTTCATGAAACTTCATAAAGTCGTTACTCATATGAGTAACAATAAGACTCCTAGAGAAGAAGGTATGAGCACAGAGCTGCTGAAATTCCACGAAGATAACAAACTTCAACTTCTATAGCACTTCTTTCTAAGAATATGGCGCCGAGATTGCATCCCGGAAGTGTGGCTTGTAGGGTTGGCAACTCCTCTTCACAAAAGGGGAGACAAATTGAATTGTTAAAGCTATCGTGGAATCGCTCACCTAAGCGCTACTTATAAAATCTTCTGCTGAATCATCGCTTCCCGGTTAACTGGGGCAGCAGAAAAGATCTTGGGTGAACACCAAGACGGCTTTCGTCAAGGATGATTTCAAGCAAGTTTTTGACAGTGTTCTCCGAGACAAAATCCCAGAAACGCTTGCTGACTTGGGTGTCAGCGGAATACTCATTCAGTTGATAATGGAAGCTCTGACTGAATCTGAAAAAGTAGTTGTACAACAAACAATGGCAAAGCTCTTTAAATTTCCTGTGGCTTTAAACAAGCCGACCCGCTTTCACCATTTGTCTTTAATCTCTTTCTTCACTATGCGATAAGAAATGAAGTCAGGTTTAGAAACCCTCTTAATCACTCAGTTATAACAATCGGATGCGGACGATATCGCAAGGAACAAAAGTATATATTTGAAACCTTTTGCAACATTGAAAATCGTGCACATACAGTAGGACTTAGAATAAATTAAGGCAAAACTGAATATCAGAAGATCTCGCGCAGCGAAGAGGGACGAAATCCTGAAAACATCGAAGTCGGGGCATTTACCTTTGAGGGAGTGCAACACTTCAAATATTTCATAGTGTTAATAAAAAACGACAACAGTAGTATTGACAGCAAACAAAGTATATTACGCCCACACATAATTGCTGAAATCTAAACTGCCAACACGCGAATGTAAACTCTTCCTCTAGCAGTCAATAATACTGCCGGTGCTGTCGTATGGCTGCGAGTGCTGGACAATGACAAGCAACTACGAAAGAAGCTTAAGAGTGTTTAAACAAAAAGTGCTCCGGAGGGCGTTTGGCGCCACACGCTGTAACGATGGAACGTACTGAATATGCTCCTACGATGAATTGCCGAACACAGCCGCCCTCAAAAATCCTTTTCAAGAACAAACTCTCTACCGACCTCTGCCCGAGGACTTTCAAGATTAACCTGGCTTGGCCAAGTCATAGTCGGCCAGAAAAAGCATCGAGTTAGGAGCTGAAAGTCTATTGCTATGAACTGTGTAGATTGAAAGAGGATTATGGACAAAGCTAAAGCTCACCCTGAGCTGTAATCGCTACTTGATGACGATGATGACGATTCGAGTGAAAATTGCCCACTTTGCCGAGTAGACAACGTCGCTGAGAGGAACATAATGGATAGTCAGCTACTAACGGACGGAATTCTAAAGGTTAAAGATTCATAATTCTCTCGGAAGAAGTATTAATAGACACTATTCAAATCCTTGAGGATGTTCTGTAATAATATATCGGTATTAAGTAACGGAAATGGTCAGGCATTTGTAAGTAATCAAAACTTTGTTCATACCATAATAAAACGCGGAAAACTCCTGTCTGTAATTTGGACATTTATTTAAAAAACCTGTTCAAGGTGATATAAGGAATGTAGTAGAATACGTCTGGACCATTTTTGGAAATTCGTCTGTCTGATTGAATTCATTAATATCCGAAACTGTTGCATGGACTTTCATAGGTCGTTAACTTGTCACTGTGCAGTAACTCCAAGCATAACAAAGAGTATTTGACGCATCAACTTCTTACTAACCGCGACTCACTGCAGATGAAAGTATTCAGTTCCAAAAAAGGAGCATTGGACAATTGGCTTATGAGCAAAAAAGCTAAGTTTATCATTTAACTCCCACTGCAGAAGATGGGGCGACCTTTCAGAGAAGGATAATGTTGAGAACTTTTTTTGTAAAAGTCCGAGTTTGGTAGTTAGACGAATAAGGCCCGTTCTTCGACAGCCTGCGACAGTGCTTCAACCTAAATCCCATAAATCTTCGCCATTACATTAATAAATCTGGCTGGCTGTACAGATCTGCTTGTTGGAGGCCTCAAAATAATATCAAAACAGCGGTTTAATGCTACTTGGGGAGTGTCAGTCTAGTAGTTCAACAATTTCAACAACTAATACACCCTTTTCGGGTGTTTGGCCTCCTATTTGTGGTGTGCGTCTTGATGTTGTTCTGCAAGTGGAGTGACCTACAGTTTCAAGCCGACTCCGAACGGCAGATATTTTTTATAAGGGGCTATTATAAAAATGTTTTTCTTAATTTTGGTGTTTCACCGAGATTCGAAACTACGTTCTCTCTGAATTCTGAATGGTAGTCACGCACCAACCCATTCGATTACGGCGACCGCCTACCTACCAGAATAATTACAAATTACACCACAGCGTTATTTTCTCAAGTCCAGTTCTTATTGCCTTCAATTTTCTATAATAAGATAAAAATAACTTTGGCTTTGGCATGAGTCCTTTTATATGGCACTCCAGTGTAAACAGAGCTTCTGTCCTCGTCCGCCACTTTTTTTCCCACCGTAATAGTTTGTGAAGTATACAAAGAATCATTTTCAGAATTTTAATTAAAAACCAAAATACTTTCGTGGTACATAAAAGTTGCCTATAAAAAAAAACGAGTGTTTTTTGTACATTTTTCCAGTGCGTCCAAAAACTTTCCTCATTTCCACATATTTGCCGCCAACGCCAAGCAATTATTGCTCACCCTACTTTTAAATATTTCAGGGCTAATTAATTTTTGCTTTTCAACTCATAAGCTTAAGTGGTTCTCTGTATGAGCCAAAATGAATAAAAAACATTTTAATAACTTAATGGTTAGCGATTTTATTGAAGTGCTTGTTTACAGCGAAGCTAAAGCCAAGGGAGTTTGTGAGTGACCAACATTGCGTTGTTCACGCATTTGATGCAAAGTGTGGACATGAAACATCAACTAATGGAAAAGGTATCCTCTAATAGTGGTCGTCTTTGAGTAGGTGATTTCGGAACCCCGAATGCAATTTTATCATGAAATTTTTATTTACTATATAAAAATCATCTTCTGGGTGAAAGATGTATTTTCCAATACGAGGAAAACCCGAGACATACGGCAGAGAATTTTCTCGTTCTATAATCCTCCAAATCAATTGCGCACACCTCCACAATCACGAGGCGTAAGCCCCATAGAGCACTTGAGAAGAAAATCCGGCAACGCACTTCAAAGATATCCTTAGAGAAGAATGGAAAGCAATAAATCCAGAAATAACTTAAAAATTATATATTTGAGTCAATAAAAAATACGCCTTCTAGAGGTTATACGAAGACACGTCTACCCGACGAGCTATTGAATTCCTGAATTTCTCTGATATTATTCTCTTTACTTTCATTACTTTTGAAGTGAACGTAGACTTTGCTTGTTCAGCTTAAACTACCTTTTTCTTTAATAAGATCTCATTAAAAATTTAATTAAGTTATTGATGCTAAATTTTGTGTAAAATTTATTTCTTATTAAACTAAATAAAAAACTGTAAAAATATTCAATGAATAATTCAAAGCTTCAAATTTTCCACACCGCGAAAGAAATAGAGGTGGGTTAGCGCCGACTGTAATAAAATTCCATAAAGGCACAGTGAAAGAAAATATTTTTTCCCCAAGCTTACCTTAAAAACAAATACTTTTTATTTTTAATTATTTCGGCTAATTCTATCCTGGGACCTTAAAGGTATAACTTCTGGGTAGAGTAGCGTTTATGTTCGAAGGCACAACAGGTACCTGCTTCCAGGTTCCTCTACTGCAGGCATATGAAAGCTATACACCGTCGATAGTCCCAATCACTCCCACTGTCTTTATAGTTGGTTCCAAAGTAAAGGAGACATCGGAAAACGTGCAGGAGTGTTATCTCAACTCACTACCGTCTTGTCTTCTGTACGATACTGTATTGTCAGTTGAGGGTGCTGGAGGCCGGTTGATAACCCAGGGCTTGGCCCAGAATAGCTCGTTCCTCTCTAAAACATGACGTGTTCTACGTTTTCCTCAGTATTCGGGCAGTTTGGGCAGAAAGGGCTGTTTGCCAGCTTAAAACAACGCAGGTATTCCTGAAAACAGCCATTTCCGTTGAGGAACTGCGAAAAGTGATAGTCGGAGTCTCCATGTTTTCTCATTAACCACTCATGAGCACGTGGTATGAATTTGTAGATCAAACATCCGCTTTGTAACTCATCCCACCGTTGCTGCCACCGGCCTATTGTCTACAGTCGCTCTGCTGCTTTATCTCCTGGTGTGGGCCGCGCTCCTTGCCCGTTATAGAGCCGAAACATTTCATCTGCCAAGAGGTTCAGAGGTATCTTTCTATTCTATACGCGCAAACTACACGCAACGCGCCTTGCCTGTATGTCTGAGTGACTTCCCGCAGATTAGACTTTTTGGTCAGATAGGTGCTGCATAAAGAACTATAGAGTTAGCAATCTATGACAGTAGTCATCTGCGATTTCCCTTGGACACTCCTATATTAGGGAGAAGTCGCGTCAGGACACCATTGACAGAAGCCGCCTTGGAACTTACGTTTATTAAATGCTGCCTGAAACAAAGTCTTGTGTCGATCCAAACCCAAAAATATTTGAGATTATACGGTGTATACCTATGTTCAGCTCAAAGGACTTTCACCCTCCAGCACTTATTACAACTGCTTCGGTTTTGTGCCCGGCTAAATCAAACTTAGCCTTGTTAAGCCATCATTGCACTTTACCATTAAGTCGTCAAGTTTCCTATCAACACCTCCAAGGCAATATCATCGGCGTATCTCACAATTCCGGCATTTGACGAACACTTCACCTTCAGGACTGCATCGTACATTATGTTCCACGAAGTTGGTCCCAGCACTGATCCTTATGGTACAAGACCGGACGTGTCTCCGGTACGGTGACGTAGGTTTTTTGGCCATTTTCAGTTTCATATCGCAGAATGCGGTCACTTAGGTACCTGATAATGCGGACAAGGTATGCTGGTACATTGAAACCTTTGAGGGCCATGATGATGCGATTTAAAAGTGCAAAGTATAAGATGCAAAGCGATTTAAAAAGTGTAAAGAATAGATCCCTAAAATAAAAAAAAACCTTAGAGAGGCGTGAAATAGAACTCTGCTATGAATTCAAATTTTACTAATTACAAGAAACAAGTTTCCCAAATGCACTTTGCAGCAAACTACTTCACGGAAAATTTCTCATATCCTTTCGTAAAAAACTTCGATCCTGATGTTCTAATAGAAGCTTCATTCCTATTTCAAAAGGTTCAAAAATTATTTAAAACACAATAACCGGCGCAACTTTTTCCCTTTTTCCCCCCTTTGAGCCTTGCCATACATTCAAAATGTGCGAGTGGAGTGGAAGCATTCACTCACGTACACACACAGACATTTTTTAACGCACATGCAACTGCAACATGTCACACTGATTACGAGTATTTGTCTGTGGCAAATGTCATTGCGTGCGTGCACTTTGTCACTTTCAACTGCGTGGTTACAATGGAATCATGACTCGGAAATATGACAACAACAACACACCAAACAGCAATAATTTGCACAACAACAAAAGTGGGGCGAAAATGAGTGTTCGTTCGTGCTAGCCAAGTCCTCTTTTTTACCCTTCGTCGTATGAGTGCGCCCCTTTTACTGCATTCGGTGCAGTGATTATATGCAACTGTGTGTGGAACAGTTACGCTAAACTGCGCAGTACCCAGCCACATTTTTGCCAATTTTGGAAACCGCTTTTATTCATATTCAATTATGGAATGCATTACGTCAATGCTGGGTAAGCGGATAGTCGCTTAAGTATTCTCGACTACTGGCTTTGTTGTGGTTAAAATAGATTCAGACCCTCAGTGGGTATTTTGGAATATATAAATTTAACAGCAAATACTCGCCATGCGCTGCAAGTATTTTATTCTAACGCCTTCCAAGTATGTGTTCGACGTGGAACTTTGATTTTTATCATAGAATTGTGGGAATTCTCGAAATCAAAACTTCTTCTCTTTTTATAACAATATCAATCGCATTGTACATACAGTTAGTACCAAAAGAGAGTGTACACCATATATGGACAAGTTTTGACTATTTTTTTATTTTTTTTATTTTTTTTTTTTAATTTCAAATATTTTTTAAAGCATTATAGTTTATACTACAATACAACAAAAAACAAATAACGCAAAATCTGCCTGGGAGCCGCACTGTTTGAGAGTCTGTAGGACGTCCCAAAAACTGATCTCCCAGCTCTGCTTAGATTCGCCAAAAGCGCTGATAACATACATGATGTCTACTTTCAGTATTCATAAAGGTCGGTCTTCATCTGGTATCGCTAGAGACCAAAAGGTCTATGCGTGGCTTATTGCCAACCAGGCTAACCTAACCTAACCTAACGCAAAGCCTCAAACTTTGTACAAAATTTAAACAGAATTTGTGGAAAAATCTCTAGTACGCAGTTTTGTTATAGCAGAGTGCAAGTTTCAAGTGGCTCAAAAATTACGTTGATTTACGTTTAATAAATGCTCGAATGGCACTGGTATTTCTACGAATAAATGATCTTTCAAAAGTGACGCCCAGATATCAGTAGTGAATAATTCTTAAACGATAATTTTTTTCATGTCATCTTTGATTAGTAATTTTTTTGGTGGAAATAATCGCCCAAATGAGTCGACAATTCCATTTATTGAGCTTTGTGGCTCGGAAGACTCCTGTAATGAATCTTGCCAGTAGGAGTGGATTGTGATGCAGAGCATAGCTGCGGTATTCATTTTGCATATGGAAGATTTGCTCATCAAATTAAATGATAAACAAAAAGTTGAACTTGCGGCATATGTACAGACAACTTACGCAAAGACAATTTACGTAAATCACTTAAGCAACGCTCGGCTGTCAATATGCCATATTTAGACCTATCGTAGGTTGCGATATAAACAAGGCTTAAAGTTAAAAATAAATACAAGCAGGAGATTGCAGAAGCGGTTATCGCCCCAATTAAGAAGAAGAGAAGGAGATTGCAGTAGAGAGCACTACTGCTGCTAGTGATACCAACGTAGAATTATAAACCAAAGGTTTCTGAAAATGAGCAGCGACCGAACCGAAAAATGCCTCGGTAACTCACGGTTACTGTCAGAAGTCTGGAAACTTTTAAGTTTAAATTATCCTGGTGCAGAATTATAGTTGTTTCCCACAAATCCTTCTTTCTGGTGATTGACTTCACGTAAACGTATCATAATGCCCAAATAGGAGTCTTAATTAACTGCCTCTGACCTTCCCAAAAATATTCGTGGTATTGTACATACCGATGTAATCCATAAAAACCGGGAGCATCGCTTTCTTTTTTCATGGAAAACGACGTGTTCTCTCTCGCCTGATGTCTGAATTGTGTGTCGTACTCATAAACCCACGTCTCGTCTTCAGTAATGATGCAACTGATAAATATTGTGCCGGATTCAGCCTTGGAAATCATGTATGTGGCGATATCGATACGGCCCATTTTTTGCATTTGGCATGAAATTCAAGTCTTTTGGTGTCAACTTAACAGCAACATGGCGCAAGCTGAAGTTATTTCCTGCAGCGCCCTGAATGGACCCACAAGTAATGTTTGGTTCCTCCTTCAGCTCCCTGATGTTTAATTTTCGCTTCTTGATCAACTTCTCCTTCAGGCTGCCACTAAGTCTTCTATACGTCATCATCGATGCACTCATAAATGGATCCCTTCTAATGCACTTATTCATGCACAAATGGATGTTTTCTCTACAGTATTATTACCGAATCAGTTTTCCAATATCTCTAAGGCTTCCGCACTACTAGAATCATTTCCAATGTAAAATTTAATACAAATTCGTTGTTGCAAATGCGTTTTTAAAACTATAAAAAATCGACAACACGTGCAGAGGCAGATTTACTCAAGACGGCGTAAATGCCAGGCAATAGCGATAAAATTTTGGTAGGAACGTTAATCAGAACCAGAACTCAAGCCAGTTGACTTAGAGTGTCAACGTCCTGTTATTTGTCTGGCAGTCATTTTTCATCCTCGAGAGAACCATTTTCTCGAAATTTTCCACCAACCTTTGAATTGTCCACAAATTAAATAGGATGATTACTTCGACTAAAAAAATTACGAATTTTTCGATGTATTTTTCTTAAAGATCGTCCATTTTTAAAATAACAAACAGTTCTAAAGCATACAAATACTTGATAGTTTGGAACTTTTGGTATGCAAAACAAAAAGATTTCAAGCGCTTTCGGTGTTCGGAAAATTAGAAAAACTTGGTAAAATTTATGAAACGAATTAATTGGAATTAAACTTTTCAATTGAATTGAATTAAATAGAGCTAAGACATGTTCTAAGATGGCAGATAAATTTCTTTAAGTGACTAATTTCTTTGAAGCTTGCATTGAGTTCATAAACGCATCGCCTCTAAGCGAAGAAGTTTTTGCTGGGTAATAACGAGAAGATGCACACAATTGTCACTGGCACGCACACATACACTCGCAGTGACTTGTAAACATTTATTTTCAATTTGTGCTTTGCAACTGACTGCTAGTAATGCACTGCACATTGTAAATATATTTATGTATTTGTATATACAGCTCCTGCACTCACTTATATCCATGCAGACTCACACACGCCACTGCGCATTGCACTTATAAATAGAATAATTTAGTTTAATGCGTTCCACATTAAATCACATTTAGTTTGATTGTGCGACGGCGTCTAAGCTAGGGACCCAAAGGCAAAAGTGACAAGCGATGTCCTGCCAAGGAAGGACGTACACATTTTTAATGGCTTTTGACAGCATCAGAGCGCGCCATGTGACTGGCTATTAATGCCATTTCAGTTGTTTCTCGCACAATGTTTTTAATTTTTTGTTGCTCATTCGTAAGCAAGCATATTTGCGAGAATAGACGCGAGTGTAGGTGATCTTTGTGTGAGGGCTTATGAATGCTTTATGCGCAGTCATAACTGAAAGCTTACGAAATTTCTGCATTTGCATATGGTAATTGCGAGTTAATCATACGCCACGTTGCTCGCTCGCTCATACGTAGCATGTCACGATTTAATTGAACGCATATAAATTTGTTGCGCCGTTATTATGCATAGTCACGCAGTGTCACGCACAAACGCGTACGAGCGCTACCATGCGTGCAATTTTAAATCTTCGTGCGCTATTAAATTCTTATCGCTTCACCTGAGTACTTTCTCCTTCTCCACTTGGCGTTATTTCTTGTGCGGCTTACAACTTAAACTCTAAAAATTCATTCATTTTGATTACAACGAGAAGCGCTAAAAGTATTAGTGCGTGTTAAACAAAAAACTTTTCATGTTACTTTGTCGTCAGCCTTAGTAGTACAAGCAGGAGAAAAATAGGAAAAACAACAGCGAGGTTGAAGTAAAATTGTAACACAAAACTTTCATGTTTTATGGGATCATGGAGAACCTTTTTTTTGTCCTTATTATAATTCGGCGCAAATTTTAGCGCGTCGTTGCTGAAACGACAATATTGCTGGGTAGCCTCCCTTCTTCAACTGAAGCGAATTGCTGGTGCCTCTGTACTTGTTAACTTCTTCACCTTTTCCATTCTACTTGGCTTTCATGGATGTATCTTCAATGTATCTTATTTGTATTTTTGCAAGTAAATTGTCTTCATCTATTGCTAACACTATTTATTTTTGTCAAGCAAATATTTTTGGTCTACAAATATTGACAGACTGTACACTGAACCGAATAGTATACAATTTGACTTGTAAGTGGCTTACTAGGTACCCATATTCTATTCAAACTCTACTACGGACATGAACTTCAAAATAAAATATCCCACTCGTCAGGCATTAGCATTCACATGCATTTCGCACTAAAATCCTTTTTCGTTCCGTGGTAAGGGGAAATATCTCTTTCATTTCATTTTTACTCCTCTGATGAATTTTTTCTGTTGCACAGTTGTATAGTTTTAGATCTCGACGTCTGACAAGCTATTGCTTTTCTTGGCCTACCGCCAAAATTAAAATGATTCGTACATTTTTCGCATTAAGAAATTTTATGCCTTAATGTCAATTTGGTATAGATTTTTTAAAGCGGTTATTTTAGAGGTTATTCTAGCAGTTAAAAATATATATACAATATTTTTTTTTATTAATCTACTTAAAAAAAAAATTTTATAAAATTTCAAATTTTTTAATAATCAATTCTTAAATTTAAACTTAAGCTTTTTTGAATAGATTTTTGAAATTTTTGTTAAAAATGTTTGAAAATAAATTTTATCCATTATTTCTGATAATTACATTTTCAACAAAATTGTATAGGAAAATTGTTTGTTTTTTTCTTTGCTTGCTTTTGTTTAAAAAATTTCAGTATACAGTTTTTCAAACCATAATACCTCCGGTTATTTCAACACCTAAAACAATTTTTTTTTAATATTTTAGCACAAAATGTACATTTAAAAACAATTTTTATTAGGGTAGAATTTTGAAATTTTTGGCAATACATTTTTTCTATCATTTTTCATAAACACTTTTTAAACAATATTTTTTGGAATCAACTTTTTTTTTACAATTTTTTCCTTCCATCGAAATTTTGAACTTCTATATTATAGAACAAAATGTACTCCTTTCGTTGCTTTTCAGCCCCAACTTTCCATACTACAGCCTGATTTCCACCCGAAAAACATACCTTTTCTTCAAAAGTCCGCCATTTTGTTATTTTTCAAAAAAACATTTTCCATTGTAGCACCTGCCAGAATGATAATCCTACAAAATAATAATCAGTTTAACTTTCTCGTTTCAGATGTCCTGAAGAGCCAAAATCCTCCTTGTCAAAAAAAAAAAATTGTTTTTGTATACTATTTGATGCCAATAATAACATACTATCAAATCAGAATGATCGCATTTTATTTTCTTTAAAACAAAAATTCCTAAAAAATATCTATAAAAAATGAGTATTTGACCAGATACTACCTTAAAGGACAAAATGTACTTTAAACACATTTTTTTTATAGAATTTTTCAATGTTTGGGAATACATTTTTACCAATATTTTAAACGAATTTTATTTTTTGTAACTTTTGGTATACACTTTTTTGGTATACATTTTTTTGTTTTTGCTAATTTTTGTTCTTGAAATTTAAAAACAAAAAATTTTTTATATATTTTGGAAATTAGAAATTTTGAAAATTTCGCGAGTAAATTTGGTTGGGTGGAATTTTGGCATTTTTGTTCAGAATTTTTGAGAATGATTTTTTTTTTGTTTCATTTCTGAGAGACATTTTTAGAAAGCATTTTGTGGAAGAATTTTTTTCGGGTTCCTACATTCATTTGTTTTTTTTTTTTGCGTTGTTTTCAGTTTCTTTTATTTACAAATTCCTGTGTATTAATCAAATTTTCTGCTCATTGAATTCTATCAACCTCATTGCCCCCATTACACATTTCAAGCGAAAGTAAATATAAACATACCTGCTGAGTGTTTAATGAAAAGCTTTGAAAGAAATTACCAATTCGAGCAGTACTAACAACGCATTATTTCCTTTTGATTGTCTGTGCTATAAGAAGCCTAAGTAAATATTTTCATAGCTTAATTTGAAAGCCACTAATTTGCCCCATTATGGCTGACGTCAGTGGTGGAATAATTTATCAAAATTTCCTCTGTTAACAATAGCACCCTAGTATAGCACTTTAGAAATTATGCCTTTAGCTGCACGCAATTTGATAAATTCCTGATAAAAAAATGCAATTGCACAAAGTATATCAGATCGAATAAATATTTGATACAAACACAGATAATTTTGATTGTAAAACTCTCGCATGCAATAAAAGACATTTCAATGTTAGCGGTAATGGCACTTAATCACAGCGGGAAGTGGAGGGTCATGCTTGTGGAGTGTCTATATATTGAATAAAAATGAACGTAATTGCTACCGATTTATACGCGAGTTCACACAAAAGTACCCGCGCATACCTGCATAGGGCCGCAGGAATACAAGTTTAATAGTGCCATAATGCACTTGTAGCAGCGCAGATTGTCATTTATTGAATAATAGTTACTACTGCATATAAATAATTGCGTTGGAAAATTTTAGTAAGCTAATCGCTGGCGGCTACGTAAGTCTATGCATACGTGCCACAAATACTAAATGAATACTAATGAATTTACTTGAATCACAGACTGGCTGGACATAGACAGGAATTGTCAGTGAAGTGGAAAAAATCAATAAGCCATTTCCTATGCACAAGGGAAACCACATTCGTGCATACAAAAGCATATGAACGCATAGGTGTGAGTGAATGCGACGCGAGTGTTTAGCTTTCACGCTATTTGTATACGGAGGTACGACGACTATTGATTAGCCTTGATAAGTAGTAAATCAAGTAAAGTATACGAATAGGTGTAACCATAAAGCACTTAATGTGTAGGACGACAAAAAGTTGCTTCTCTTATTATTATCTATCTGCCACCGTACACGAGTTCATGAGTACTTGTATGCTAGATATTTCTCAAGCCTCTCCATTGCAGGATATATTACTCAGCATTGTCAGGAAACGATGATGAAATATCGATGGCTAATTATGCTCACATTAATTTGATTTTGCGGGGAGTGACAAACAATGGCAAGGACACTGACTGTGTGTGTTGACGTATTGACATGCGCGCATGTATTGACATTGAAGTGAACTGTAAGCAATGCAAAGCAGTAATAATAATAGCGGGAGAAACTGCATATTACTGCTTGGCCTAAAAAAGAAAGATTAACACGTTCGCGGAAACTAAAAATTTCAAGGAGCTGCAAAAATAGACAGGCAATTATTTTTCAAACTAGTTGTAATATCCAAAATCTTATTATACATACAAAATATTATTATGAAAGTACTTAATTAATCAATTGTTTATTACTTTTAAATGTATATTAATTACAAAAACTTAAAGTTACATGAAATTAAATGAACAAAACTAGGCTTTAAAATTTGAATGCTGTAGCATTCACGTCATTTTGCATCACTATAAAAATGAATGCTATAGCGTCCGCGAACGTGTTAAGAGCTTAAATTTCAAATGCTATTGCTTAGAAGCCAAGGTTGTTAGTAAATATTATGTTTAGAATAGGGTGAACTATTTTTGGTCATCCATTACAGTAGATTTTGCAAAAAAGATAGTTAATAATAGCTTGCCTTATAATGAGATATAGTATATCTCATTATTTTTTTGTTTAACTACATGGAAATTCCTTCTCTAGTGCTCGACTATGACTAATGACTATTTGTCTCAACCTTTTTTTTTGAGGGCTCATATTACGCTGTGGAACAAATTCAGGTTAGCAAAAATTAGGTCCATTCTGAGAGTGGCGGGTGAAAATACAGGCGAAATTAGAAGACCCATATCGCGCCGTTTTTTTATGTCAGTTCGAATTTTTTTTTAATCGGAATGGACCTAATTTTTGCTAACCTGAATTTGTTCCACAGTGTTATCCCATTCATAAACACCGTTACAAATACGAATACGAATACGAATACGAATACGAATACGAATACGAATACGAATACGAAGAAGAGCCAAGTAGGCGTTCTGACAAAGACTGCCTCTTCTACTCTCCCTGCGCCCAGCGTAATGCTAATGAGATTACAAATACAATTGTTAGAATAATTCAATCCTTTGAAAAACAGAAAACTAAAAATCACGGATGAACATTTAATGTACTTCTTGGCAGACTATGGGCTGTATCGGGTTTGTTTAGCTACATGAGAACTATCGACATCGATACCTATGGTTTTACAGCTGAAAATGGCAAGCGGTGTTGACATTTCTGTTCAGTAAGTTTGGCAAGTCATTATGAATAGTTTAACGCCAGTACAACGGCTCCAATTTGTGGAAATTTACTTTGAAAAAAAAAAAATGAATCGGTTCGCGAAGTTCATAGAATGAAGTAATGAAGAAGATGACGAAACGTCGATTCGTTGTCGTTCTTAGCTTACGTTTCTGTAAAATATAGCTCGTGCAAAAATTCAAGCCAAATGACCATGGCTTGTACTTGCAAGTGTCATGCTAACCATGCCATTCTCTTCAACTTCTACAATGATATTCTTCTACTACAACTTCTACTTAAATATTGTTTTTTTATTCCCACCCATCAGGCCACATCATTTACATGCATTTCGCACAGAAATCCTTTTCCGTTCCGTGCTAGGAGGAATATCCTTCTTTATTTCATTTCTATTCCGTGGATGATTTCTCGACGTCTAACAAACTTGTGCTTTTCTTAGCGCCAAATTAGAAATTATCCGTACATCTTCCAGACCGAAATATTCCATGCCAAGTGACCTAATATTGAGAACACTCAACTTTTCTCAATTTTTTTTTATCCGTAGGCCTAAGCATAATAAGAAGTGATTTGAAAAAGTTTTAAAAAATTATAATAACTTTCAAATTTATTCAATGCCAAAAATTTTGGTATAGTTTTCCAAAGCGACATACCTTCGGCTATTTTCACACTTAAAAATATATATACTTTTTTTTTAAATTATATGTTAGGACAAAATGAGCTTAAGAAACAAACTTTTTTTGGATTGAGTTTTGAAATTTTTGGGAATACATTTTTTGACAGAATTTTGAAATTGTTGTTCAAAAGTTTTGGGAACACATTTTTTTTAATTTGTGATATATTAGTATACATACTTCAAAAATAAAATATATTGGAATACAATATTTTTGTTACTTTTCTTGTAAAGTTTTTAAATCTAAATATCTTCGGTAAGTGGAACACTTAAAATAATATATATTTTTTTAATATTTTAGGGCGCCATATACATTTAAAACACTTTTTTTCAAATAGGATTTTGAAAGTTTTGCTCACAATTCTTCGAAATAATTCTATCCAAAACGAATTTTGACATATTCTTCAATATTTTAGGTGAATCAATTCTTTTTGTCATTTCTGAATATTTTGCTCGAGCCACTTGAGTCGCACTTTCGCTAAGTGGGCCTATTTATACTTATTCAGATTTATTGAAAAAAGTAGTCGAAAATTGAACTGAGCGAATGAAATAAGTAACTCGTGGCCGCAGCGGATATATGCTGGATATTTCATTTGAAATATATTTCTGTTTCGTATTACCATTTTAATTTGTCAAACTCTTAAAAGGAAAATGGTTTCTGAGTTCTCTTAGGCTGCTGATTTGGAGCTTTTTTTTCTTTTCTTAATATCAACAGTTGGTCTGTGAGGAGTCTTAAAAAAGACTATCTAAAGATTCGTTTGTGGTTTTCGAATACGAGGACTCTGAATCAGCCATTTATGTTCACCAGAAATATCCGACAGGTTTCTATTAATTATTTTAACGGCTCATATGGCCATAAGATCAATTCGTTATATAATTATTTCTCGCTGCTTGTGGAAACAAGCGAGCCTAAGCGAGTGCACAGAACAACAAATAATTACATATATATTATTATATTTATTTATTTATTAAAATAAAATTGTTGCTAAGATACAATAGCACACTTGCTTCGTAATGAGAATGAGTCTCTCAGTAATGTCAAGAATATTAAATTTTACTTTAACCATTTACGTGGCCAAGTATATTCATTTTTTACGCCCAGTGTCTCTTAGAAAGTCTCACATGTGTACATATATTTCTTCTAAATAGCTGTTTAAACATACATACATATGTCCCATTTATATAAATTTTTCGTTAGGTTCACACCAACGTTCCCACGCATAATAACTCGTCGCCAATTTACATATCCATTTAAATCTATATAAGTAAATGCATGTAGTTCTTCAACACTCCCTGTATTTGTGGCTGGTTTTAGCGGTAATATTAAAATAAAATCTAATAAAATTTTACTTATGCCATAACATTGCCAACAAACTAATCGACCGACATATGGTTTTATTATGTTATGTACACTGCCAATGGCTCATTGCAATTAGTCTAATTAGTGTTCAACATATGGCTCCCAGGCGGCTACTATTGCAGTTAGCTTGTGTTCGTAATGCTCGCAATACAGTTAGTGGTCAAGTAGTGAAAACTTGTTTGAGCTTTGGGCGATTAATATTTTGTTTGTCTGGCAAAATGAGGATATAAATTTGGTTTGAGATTCCCATCCACCCATCCAAAATCGGATTAAAGGTCTCACTCGTACTAGCATTCGATGCATTAGTAACCCAGAAAATACTCATATCGCGCGTCTACTGGCATATCAAAATCAAATATCTTGGGTGTGCAAGTATATTAACATTTTTCAGACATAGGAGCATAGAACTCAGAAAAGCGCATAAGAACCAGTTCGTAAAGAGCTATTTCGAAAACCCTTTGGCTCCAGTACAACGGGCAAAGGACTCAGATAATGTTGGTGACTTCACGCAATTCAATATCCAAACTCGTAACTGTATTTACTGGTCATTGTACAATCGGCTCTCACGCGGAAAAAGCTAGGAAATCCATTTAACGTCCATTGGAGAACCTATGGGGGCCTCTCGGAGGAGGAGTCTGTTGAGCACTTTCTCTGTAAATGTCGTGCAATGTAAAAGCCCTTCTGGGGCAGTACGCCAACGTAAATTCCATCAGCCTTTTCCCTTGACGGCAGATATCTGCGTCTAGGAGGTCTCAAAATGGTATCAAAACGGCGCTTTAGTGTTTCTTAAACAGTTCCAGACCGGTACTTCAACCTTCTTTTTTGTATCATAGTGCGAACTACGAGCATGAATAAATTTGAGGCGTTTGAGATGTGATGCTATCGGCGTATGATGAAAATATCGTGGGCAGACAAAGTTAGTAAAAAGAGGTCTTAACGAAACTTAGATTGGATAGAGAGCTGTTATTAAAGATAAAGCGCCGCAAAACCACATATTTTGGTCATATTATGCGTGGTCCTAAATATGAGTTATTGCAACTGATTGTGCAGGGTAAAATCGAAGGCAAATGAGGAATTGGAAAGAAGCAAATGCATGGGCAAAGTAACATAAGAGGTCGGACTGGGTTAAGGGCTATTGGGCAGTTGGGCAGTTGGTTGACGCAGAGACAATTACCATAATATTATATCTAATATTTTTTAGATTTGTTAAATGTAATAAAAAGAAGAAAGAATTATTTATCACATTTGTATTAATATTAGTGTATTTGTATTAATATTAATCGCTTACATTCTGTATTAAGAATTTGCAAATAAAGAGAGTGCGAAATATCTTTTCAAAATAACTTCAAAAGTGAAAATCGCTCGTATTTGATGCCATCTAAAAATTAATAAAACCATCGAATTCATCATGCCTTAGACATATTTGATGGTAATACAAAAATTATTTTTTCCTTCTGCTACCTGTTAATTTTATCTGTGCTTTTAGGTCTGAAAAATTAATAACCTGTATAAAAAGTTTTCCAATAACAGGTGCTATTTTGAATAGCCCGCTATTTCGGTAGATATCACTTTTGAAGCTGTCATTTTTTGATATTTGACAAGTAGAAACTGAAGCCCCTTGTCGGGCCGCAATACAGAGACTGGTGAACAAATTCGAGCTGTTGGGACAAATTAGTGATATGAAAAATAAAACATGTGCACGTCGCTCAAGAACAGCCGAAAATATTGCTGTTGTAGCCGAAAGTGTTGAAGAAAATCCAGGTTTGTTCATTCCTCGTCTTTCTTTGGAATTAGGCATTCCACAAACGTCATTACACCGTATTTTGCATAAAGATTTGGGTCTTAAGGCTTATAAAGTCCGCTTAACACAAGAACTCGAACCGGCCGATCATCAACAACGTCGTGTATTTGCTGATTGGGTCGTTGAAATGCATGAAAATTATTCGGAACTCCTTCGAAAAATCATCTTGAGTGATGAGGCCCATTTCCACCGCGGTGGCTTAGCCAACAAGCAAAATTGTCGGACCTGGGGCTCAGAAAATCCAAAAGTTGTTGTTGAAAAGCCTCTCTATCCCCGACGTGTGACTTTTTGGTGCGGTTTATGGTCCGGCCGAGTCACTGGATCTTACTTTTTCGAAAATGAAGCTGCAGCAACAGTTACGGTGAATAGATTGCGCTATCGAGAGATGATTAACGATTTTTTAACGGCATTGGATGATATTGATCTGGGCAACGTTTATTTTCAACAAGACGGCGCTATGTACTACACAAGCAACGAAACCATTGATCTTTTACGGGAATAACACCTCTTATTGGAAAACCCTTTATTTTTATTTTTATATTTTATTTAATATTCAATTAAAAAATGCAATTTGCAGTAAATTTGATTTAAAATTGAAAAATCTACAATAGATCGAGAATAAATAGTTAAAATATTATCTTCTAAATTCGAAGATTCTTCTAATGACTGAAAAAAACGGCAAAAAAATTTAATGCGAAGTAATTTTTGTATAAATGTTATGATGTGTCTTTATGGCTTTTGTTAGACAATGAGCTCTAATTTTATAAACAAAAACTATAATAAACATTCAAAATAGTCAAGGCCGGTCAAAGCATTGAGGTGCTATAGTTCTTTCATATATACTTATGTGTATATATTTTAATATAGATAATTTATCAATATTATTTGCGTGAATGCCAATGTCTCATTCACTAAACGAATATTAATTTTTCCTACTTTCCACAATTTTCGCTCGTAATAATAAGCAAAGTGGTGCAAAATTTAAATTTATTTTATAAAATTTGCCATATAAAGCAAAATATAATTTAATTTGGCGCATACGTTTTCTTACACAAATGTTGCATGCCATATACATAAAGCAGGATTTATTTATTTTATTCCAAAATAATTACTTTTATGTTTGCTTGACTATTTCAAGACAATAATATTTGCATTGCTAGAAAATGTGGGATTAATATTTTAGATACTCAGCAATAAACTCCTACTTATGCGGCTTCATATTGCATATAGTAACATAATCCAGCGTAGACGCATTCACATAATCATAACCACTTTATTCATTTTCGAGTGCTTATTATGCAGATTACTATTGTGCGCGTTAGTGATGTCTATGTTTCTACGCTCATCATAAATGCATGAAAATAAGCAGATATAGCCATAAATGACTTTTGGGGCCGATGTGTTTCATTTATGCTTGGGTACAATTGAAGTTGTTGTAGGCTTATATGAGTACAGTATCTGGGCATCAAAATTGCCTGATTTCAGTTTACATATCTGGCAGGCTAAAAATGTGCTTGCATATAGATTTAGAGCAATTTCATTTTTGTATGTCCTGCGCAAAGCCATGTTGATTTTTGAAAAACAAGCCAATTTCAATAATTTTTTTTATTTATTGTTCTGATATTAATATAAATATTGTATTAAAAAAATTATTATGATGTGATGAATATTTTCCGCGAACGGCTTTAGATATAGGATATAATTTGCTGGCATTTTATTCAGAAACTAATTTCTTTTTAATGAAGCGGTGATCAAATAATAGAAAACCTCTGTTTGTAGTAGCGAGCGGCCTTCTGCAAGCAATAAAACACCTCCAAAACATTTTCGTCATGTAACAGAGTAATTTACAGAGGCCATAAACTTGTAGGTGCCCTCATTTATAGCACAGCATCAAAATCGTTATAAACAATTCCTTTTGTCCCGGATGGAACATAGGGGCTCATAGGGTAGGAGTGTGAGGGGGCTTTAGAAATCTGAGGAAGCAGCAATCAGCACCCTGCAACCTTAATTCCTACTCTCACCCCCACATGGTACACCCTGGTAACCTGAGCAGCTATAGCTGAAGGCGAGGTATCCACCGTTCCCACGACAGTCGATTCTACATAACCGGAACGACCCGGATTTATATCTGCCCAAGGACTGTCACTTCAGCAATATACGGGGAATATATGCATGGAAAATGTTTATGCTACTACAACAACAAGGTATGAACAACATCAAAATTGATGGTTCAAATTTGATAAGAAACTCCACTAAACTGGCCTGTGCAAAAATGTGTGAACTGATGTTGAAGAATCATTTCTGTTAAAAACTAAATTTTGTGATGTAATTCTGACATTTTTTTCCTTGTTTACTCCACTCGGGAGCATAGGGCCTCGCCAAGACTTTTCCATCGTACACGGTTCTGGGCTGTTATTTTTGCACCGTCGGCATCTGCTAGTTCACGCAGCATCGACCTTTTCCAAGCGATTTTTGGTCGACCGCGACCTGTTCTCCCTTGCGGGTTCCAGTCCAGTGATCCAATCCTAATAAAGATCTGGTCAAATCTATGTTCCGTTCTATTCGTTTGGTAATTTTGTCATTAGTTTGGTAGCGCAACCTTTTGGAAATGGTAGCACTGGCTAGAAAATATTGGGTTGCTAAAAAAGTTCATAGCCTTTTAATAATTTCTTTTATTTTACAAAGATTTGTTTGCTGTTTGTTAAAGGGCTTTCAATCGATGGGACTCTATCCGTTCTACAAAATCATATTAATTGTATTTTTGAGTTATTTAATTTTTTACTAGTTTTGAGAGTAAGAAATGGAATACGCGACAGGCAAAAATTAAGATTTTCGACATCTTCTTTGCTTTTCATCGAGATCAAAAAGCTGCCGAAGCCACCGGGACATTTACGACGTGTATGGAGAAATTGTCATAGGCGAGTCTACAGCAAGGAAATGCTTTCCAATGTTCAAAAGTAGCGACTTTGACTTCGACGGCACGTTCCGCAGCAGAAAGCCTTCTGAATTCGATGAAGAACGCCAAACCAGTTGCTAATCGGCGGAAAAAATGGGCTGCGATAATAACACGATCAACCAGCATCTCGCCCGCCATCGAACAACACGCAGTCATAAATAGCGCTTTTTATATCAAATCCTCACGGGAGATGAGAAATGGTGCCTATACATCAATATGAAGCAAAGGAAGGAGTGGGTGACTTCAGGAGATACGCCAAAGCCGAGAGTTAAGCTGGATCTTCATCCAAAGAAGATGATATATATTTGGTGGGATTGCCTGATCGGCATGGTCAAATCATACTCCTTCACAACAATGCCAGGCCTCATGTTGCCAAAACCGCACTCAAAGATCTCGAATGTCCTTCAGCATTCGCCGCATTCTCTGGACCTTGTACCGGCCGATTACCCTTTTTTCCGCACGTGCCAATCTGAATGAAGGGCTTTACCTTCGATAACAAAGAGGTCTTTAAAAACAGGCTTAACAAATTGAGCTGAAACGTTATGAACTTATTCGCCAACCTAATATCTGCCGGTTGGAGGTCTCAAAATGGCATCAAAACGGCGCTTCTGTGCTATTTGGGGAGTGTCAGTCTAGTTCTTCAACCATTTCACCTACCTACCTCCCAGTTCAATGTAGCAACGTTGCACCCATATATCCGCCAATCGGTGAGTTAAATATTCTCCTTGACATATTGTGAATGGATTGGTGGTACCTCACCTCGCGTGTACCTTCGACCTATGGAAGTGTCATGTTTGAGTTTACTTATTTACTTTGGATTGCGCGTTTATTTGTAGTATGTTCAATTTTCAAATATACTTTTTTTCTATTACTTTATATATTTTTTATTATTTCCCTAATCTGTCCTTTCTCATTCCCTGTTGTACGTGAATTTACTAGTCAATAGGTACGGCTTGACTTAAGGCATTGGATACTTACGTAGGTAGATCACATTTAATACACAAAGGGCAAATGGCTACAAGTTTCCAAAAATGGTGCCATAATTAATCGGTCACAAATAATTTATTTATTTTTAAAATAGTTAATTTTGGGTAACATTTTTTTCTAATATGTGCTTTCATGCCTCTCCACGTATTGAGGCCGCGTCTCGCGCAATGCACGGCTCAATCGCATCAATTGAAGTCGATACCGATCCCCAGTGGTGAATTCGCTTGGTTTTAACAGTTCATAACAAAAAACACCAACTTGGTCCCATCAAATACATAGCATAACCTTCGCAGCGTAAATATTCGGCCGAGGCGACGACGTAGAAGCATGACCGGTTAGTCCCCATGACTTTCTTTTCTTTGGATTACTGTAATGAATCCATTCTTCATCACCCATCACGATGCGATGAAGAAACCCCTTCCTTTTTTGCCGCTGGAGCAGTTGTCTCAACGTCTTCGAAGATGTTTGGCCTTGCTTCACCGTCTTTGAAGCGACGGAACCAATCTCGGCACGTTGTTTCACTTAAATCAGCATCTCCATAAACTTTTTGTAGGTCTCGATGCGCTTCAGCCACCGTTTTTTTTCGAATGAAAGAGGAAAATCAACACTCTCCGCAAATGACGATTATTCGGCACAAAATCAGACATTTCCACAAAACCAAAAGTATATGATACCAAAACAAAATCACTAATGTGTCGAAACAGGTTGTTTACCATATAGGTAGTATGTCTAAGCTTGGTTTATGACGTTAAGGTAACATAACCCACTAGCACACACTGCTGGCGGAATCTATTGACAGCGGGAGCTTAGTTGCGCACCTAATAAATTCTCAACAGTTGGATAATTTCTTTGATATAAGAAAGACCTGTATATTTTGCTGGTACAACCAATACCAACGCTGGCTAGAATAATGCAATAGAAAATAAATTTTATTATGCTATGAATTTCTCTTTGCTCGATGGAATTCATTATCATTCGCATACAAAGACTACCATTACGCTCTGATGACTAAAACAGCCAATGTGAAAAGCAGTCATACGCGGCCAATTCACTTTTGGCTCATTGCAGAAATACACAAAAATGTGCTTATCATAGGATGTGTAATTGTAGGTACCGCTTGAGTGTAAACACATTGCTTATGCTCATTTCTCTGAATCAAAGACACCGAAAGTGAGGACAAACAAAGAAATTCATGCCAAAAAACAAAGAAAAAAACGAAAGAAAAATGTGTAGTCATTAGGCAAAATGTGGCTAGGGAAAACCAAACATATTATATTTAATACTAATGCAGACAACACAAGCAGATTTCCAAACAATTACGGGAAAGGGAAACGGAAATTACTGCTAACCTAATGCCACACTTCAGAAAAGCACGCACCTACGTACATACAGACCTAAATCATCAAAATAAGGCGGAAATAAGGCATATGGGCAATACGCATTTTCAGCTGTATAATGCATACTCGCCCATACATATATGTATGTACGTGTACCACATAAAATAATATGAAATATAATAGGTGAAGAATGTACCTATAACGTGATTTTTATACCCATATCAAACCGTTTATGGTGAAAGCTACGCAACACAACCCTTAAAGCGGTCCAATTTCCGCAAATGTGCAATTATGTAGAAATTCAATTCAGTTACCAGCGGATAAGGGTCTAAGTTTAGGTCGCAAGGTACTTTACATACCCAACCCACATTTTAAGGAGACTGTCACAGTCACAGCAACTGCTTGTATTGGCATCACCGAAACGTGTAGAACTCCTCCCAGTGCTGGCCTTAATGTCGTTTTGCACTTACTTCACATCGACTTTTACGTTATTTCTATCGCTGCTGAAAGTGCAATCAGGTTAAAGGATGTTGGCCTCCGAAGGCAGTCTCTCAAGAACGTGATAGCATTTTTAGGAAGTTAACACAGTATTTCCCTGAACTTTGGACGTATCTCTTTATCCGCAAACTTTGGTTTGAGGGTCGTGCCAGGGCAATCTTTCCAAGTAGGCAAGATGGGAATGATGGGATACCGACGCTGTTACCTACGCCTTTACCGACGGATCCAAGATGGAATCGGGAGTCGTAGCAGGGATTTTCTCTAATTCAGACAATTTATCTATTACCTTAAAACTGCCGAGTACCGCTAGTGATTTCAGGCTTTTACAAATCAGGTCTTTGCGATCTTAAGGATCGCGGGATCGAAGAAGATATCAAAACTTTTTTCCTATAGTCAAGCTGCAAATAAGACTTTGACAATGCCATCGTAAAGAACCGAATTGGCCAATTCGTGTAAGGAGCAGATCAAATCAGTGTGCGGATAACATTTCTATAATCTGGGTTCCATGATATAGGAACATACTTATAGAGGGAAATGAAATTGCGGATGAGCTTGCTAGGAAGGTGTCGACTGATTTGATTTCAGAGCTCTCCCAGTTGAAGAGAAATTGCATAACTTATTTCTCAGGAAAGCGCAACAGAGATGGAGCTCCATGTCTTCGTGTGCTATTTTGAAAACTCTTTGACCTCAGTACAACAGACCAGAATTTAGATGGGCCTGGTGACGCCCCGCCATACATTTTCTAAATTTGTATCTGTGTTTTCGGGCAGAAAAGTTAGGTTTGCCATTTAACTCCCATTTTAGGAGCTGTGGGGAACTCTTAGAGAAGGAGACTGATGAACTCTAACTTTTTATGTGCCCGGGTTTGACAGCCAGATGATTAAGGTTACTAGGTACTCCTTTCTTCGATAGCCTGGGGCAATGCTCTAACTTAAATCTCATCCCTATGCTCCCGAGTTCAGTGAAAACAAAACAAAAAAAAACGCTATATTCAGTAACAGACAATACATTTTTGAATGTTGATGATAATTAGAAGCTCCGAAAACTTATTTGGAATTTTTCTTTTAATAGTAAAAATGTACAAAATAAAACGTAGAAGTACAGACAGACAACAGAAATCTAAATTTTTACTATTATGGAAGGGCTCACCGATAATTCAGTGGTTTTGAACATTATTTTTCATTTTTCTATATATTGGGGCAAGTAACAGCTATCATTCAGAATTCACAGAGAGAACGTCGGTTCGAATCTCGGTGAAACATCAAAATTAGGAAATTTTTTTTTCTAATAGCGGTCGCCCTCGGCAGGGATTGGCAAACCTCCGAGTGTATTTCTGCCATGAAAAAGCTCCTTATAAAAAATGTCTGCCGTTCGGAGTCGGCTTGAAACTGTAGGCCCCTCCATTTGTGGAACAACATCAAGACGTGGGCCACAAATCCTTTGTCGTTTTCGCATTATGACTTGCCTTCCTGCCAGAATTCGTACATATGAATAATTTCGCTAGTAGCATTCCGGTCGATTTCAAACTCCTTACTACTATTCCAACTACAGCGGGCACTTAAAATTTTGTTTGACTGCTGCTCTGAGCAACTCTTAGTAATGAAACGTCTTTATCTTCATCGTGTGCCAAGGCTGATAACAATCTTCTTCCTTCTACCATTCTGAGTATTTTGTTATTTGTGTAACTAAATCCAACTCGATTCTGTTACTGGGACTTGAGGGTGTATAGGTGTAGAGGTATGAAACCACAAAAATGTGAAAGCCACTTAAGTCAGCTGTCAACCGCATAACCCACGTTTGATGGTTCATCCAGCAACTTATTTATTTATTATGCTTATTAAAGACAACCGCCGTATCCGGGGGCGCTTGTGCATGACATGTTGCCAGTTTGTTCATTTTAGTTGTGGGGTTGCTCCCAACCTTTCGGATGACAAGCATTAATATTGACAAAAAAAAGACGAAATTTATTAACTGTTGCCCCATTTATGCATTTTTGCCGCAGGAGAAACCTCTTTTCATAATTAATGGGTATTTCAAGGGGTTGTAAAGACAGGAGCCATAAACGTGTGTGTCACTTAACACTCAATTCAAGTGTTTTGTTTACTAGCTGAATAAAATATAAATTTTTACTTTTACTTATTGAGTTTTCTAAGGAATTTTCTTAGAAAATGAAAGTGAAATAAAAACCAACGAAAATTTGAATCAACTTCAAAGTAGCATGAAATGACACCTCGGGGCAGACACCTTAGGGCACAAATTATTATAATTTTATTCAACAGCGGTGGGCAAAAGTCAGTTTTTAAGCCAAACTCGAATCGGAGAGAAAGCTTGCGTTAAACACATTTGAAATGCTTGCGGCAATCTACTATTATACAGTGCTTTAAATAACTATAAAACATAGACTTATTGGCTAGGTTTGAAAATTTATATTTTCTTGCTCAATTTTAAATTTTTTTTTTTTTTTTAACAGTTTACTCTACTACGGAAACCATATAAATCCGGGTTTCACACTTTTCATAACTACAAAAAAAATAAAAAAAATTGTTATAAAAATTTCACACTTTTTGATCAGAATTTTTAGAAAAAAGTTCGAGTGTAGATTTCTAAGTATTTTTTCAAAATTTGTATGTATTTAAGAACAATTTTTAAATATTTTGCTACAATAAATGGTAAGTTTGAAGTACTACGGAAATCGCATTGACTTTTGATAATTTTTCTCCTTTTTTGTTTTATTTTTCTTTTTTTGTTGGAGGTTTGTCATCTTCTGCATTTGCGGCCCGTCTAAATGAAAGGTGTCTTAAGTGTCAAAAAATCATTTTCTACTTTTTTGCGGATTCGAACAGAGATTAAAACGCATTCTCAAATGATGAGGAAGTTTACTAAAAGTAAAGTAAAGTAAGAAGAAGGATAATCTGGCCAAATAAATTGGTTGTGTTTAACGGTCGTCTCCTCAATTTGTTTTCGGGCGTAAGCTCGCTTTAGTTTAGACGATTTTTATTTTTTTTAAAGAATGATTCAAATTTTTCTATATATGGAAGAATATACTCAACGTAGTCAGCAAAAGAATTCTAAAAAGTCAATGCGATTTTCGAGCACCTTGAAACTTTCAGAATTAAATCAGAATTTTTTATAAAAATTTCGGTTGTAGATTTCTATGGGTATTTCTATAGTATAGTCGGCTGAACTTCAAACATCACGTTTCTCAGTTACAACAGCAAAAAAAATTAAAAATCACGCTCAATATGTAGAACCTCGTTCCATTTTTGATGCAAAACCTTCTTGCATATTTGCAACTAAACAACTAAATATTTCTAAAACACACAATGGCATTGTATCTGTAAGTATATTTCCTTTCTTCATTCCTTCTTCTTCTTTCAATTTATCCCAGAGAAATATATATTTTTTTGACACAGTAAAAGAGAAAGCTGTAGTGGTGGCATTCATAGTGGAAGACGAATGGAGGGAAATATGCCAAGTGTCGCTGAATAAGTAAAATATTTATTTAATCATACAACGAATGCAAATTAGCCAGCGTCAAGTGACGGGTGACAAATGGTTAAAGCCAAAAGACAAGCCCACTAGTCACCGGTTAGAAGCAGGAGTGAGTTGCAGTAGCAGCTGAATATAATCAACGCTAGAGAATGAATGCGTACTGTGAGAGAACGGAGTAAATAATATAAGGAGAGGTCGAATGGCAGCATTGAAGTTCGGTATTTGGCAAAGCAGTTAATTTTTTTTTATTTTGCAACTTTTAAAAACCGTTGCTCTTCTTGGTTACAATTTAAAAATGAATGATTATTCTTCATCCCTCGATGAAATTACAATACAAAGCAGCTAATATCATATCGGGTTTCCTGGCAAGTGCATCAGGTACCTTGTTCATTCGGTATTAGTTTATCCGGTATTCGCGCCGTTCTGCTAAACACAAAATGTATGGCAGGTAAACTCGAATACCTAACTAAAATCTCTTAGTCTCAGTCATAACACCCTTATTACGTTCCCATTGCGCCGTATTGTGATTATTACATTTGCAATGCAAACTCTGCTGTTTTTGCTCTTTTCGTCGCTCGGCTAATTTGAGCGCGAATGTCAAAATGTCAAATGAAACTGAGCTCTTTGTTTGTATTTCCATTTTGCAGCTCTAATAAGCTTTCATACTTGAACTTAAGGCTTAAAATAATACAACTGGGGAGTCACATATTTTTAATAAAATAATTTTCTTAACTAAAAAATTAAATAATTAAATTTACAAAAGCTTCAAAAGCTAAATTACATATAAAAAACTTAATAATTTTTCTCATTGAAATTTTTATCTAAAAATTACATAATTTAATGCAAAAATTAAATAAATATTTTTTTCTATGAAATTTTTAATTAGATAAATAATTAAATTTGAAAGGTAAATAATTTTTTTACAGAATTTTTTTTTTTAGAAAAGCAAAAAAAAATTTTTAATTTAAGAACTAAATAATTACATTTAAAAAATTATATAATTTTTTTTGTAAAACTTAATTTTTTTTAGGAGAAACGCTAAAAATTTAATATTTTATTTTCAACGAAATGTTTAATTAGAGAAGTAAATAATTAAATTTAAAGATTTAAATAATTTCTTTCAATGAAATTTTTAAATGAAAAACTAAATAAATTTAAAAAATGCCTTAACTTTTCCAATTCAAATTTAATTAAAAAAATAAATTAATTAATTAAAAACATTAGTAATCTTTTTTCCAATGCAATTCTTAATTAAAACACTAAATAGTTAAACTTAAAAAATTAAATAATTTCTTCCAATGAAATTTTTAAATGAAAAACTAAATAATTATTTAATTATAATTAAACTTAAAAAATTAAATAATTTCTTCCAATGAAATTTTTAAATGAAAAACTAAATAATTAAACTTGGAAAACTTCATGATTTCATTCAATGAAATTTTTACATAAAAAACTAATTAATCAAATTTGAAAAATTTCATGATTTTTCTCAAATATAATTAAAAAAAATTAAATTAAAAAAAGTCAGATAACTGAATTTAAACAATTAAATAATTTTTTTAACGAAGTTCTTAATTAAAAAACTAAATAATTATATTTAAAAACGTTAAAAGATTTTTAATTAAAAACTTAAATTTAAAAAATTAAATGATTTTATTTTATAAAATTTTTTAATTAAAAAATGATGCATCTTATTAAAAAAAAATTATTTCTTTCAATGAAATTTTTAATTAAAAAACTCAATAATTAATTTCAAAAAATTATATAGTTTTTTCCAATGAAATTTGAAATTAAAGAACTAAATAGTCAAGTTCAGAAAGTTAAATTATTTGTTTCATTAAAGTTATTAATTTAAAAACTAATTAAATAAATAAGTTTTCAATGCAATTTTTACTTAAAACATTGAATAATTAAATTAAAAAAATTAAACAAATTTTAATGAAATTTTAAATTAAAAAGCTAAGTAATTAAATTTAAAAAATTAAATACTTTTTTCAATGAAAATTTGATTAAAAAATTAAATATAAAAATTAAATAGAGTTCTTCAAAGAATTTTTATTAAAAAACTAAATAATCAAATTTAAAAAATTAAATGTTTAAGTATAAAAAACTAAGTTTAAAAGACGAAGTAATTAAATTTATAAAATTAAGCAACTTTTTTGAAAATAAAATATTTTCTAAGGGATATGTATGCCTATGAATATCGCTAATTAAATTTACAGATAAAAATTTCCTAATAAGATTTTTGTTAATTAAAAGAGAGTCAAAAAATGTAATGAAAAAAACGTCTTTCCTGTCTATCGCAGTTTTCTATTAAAAACACTAACTCAATTAGTGCTGTACAATTTTTTTTTTAATTTAATTTTTTTTTTTGTATGATTTTCCTAAATTAAAAAAAGAGAACTATCAATATTTAAATCAGTTGATTTAGCGACTTTCAGTATGGAAGTAACCATTTATAAATATAAAATTTTGCTTTAACAATTTCAAACTTTTACCCATTTATAAATAATACCTTTTATTTAACCCCCTCCATAATCATTTACATACAAACATCAATTCGTTTACATTTGAAATTTCTACATCGTAAAACACGCACACAAAAGCAATTGGCTTAATTGGCAAACCATTACTGAAATTAAACGAAAAGATTAATGAAAATTTGTAAATTTTTAATTGCCCCATTCAGAGAAAATTAATTATCTATAAACAAATAAAAATTCTCAAATTGAAAACCACAAACCAAGTGCTGATACCTATTGACTGACGGCGAGCAACTGGCATTGATTGATTATTTTATTAATTGCCTGCTTACTTGCGGCTAATATTTGTTTGTTTTGCTACCTTGCAATGTGGTCAGCTTGCTTCCCAGCTTCCAAGCTTAAAACTGCAAATTTATGTGCGAAAATGCCATGCTTGTGTAACGGCAATCAACACATTAATGGCAATAAAAGATTCGCCCTCTCCCTCTCTATCGTTTCACTGGCATTACTCATACGCCGTGTGCTGAATTTGCAGCTTGCAAAGGACAGCAGGATGCAGTGCGCAGCCGAAATAAAAACATACAAGCTATTAGTTGCTCGCAATAAATTATACGAGGTTGCCTAGACAAAGCAAATATTTACAGCATTCAATTTTTTGCTTCGGAAAAACTATTTTCTTTCCTAATTTTTATTTTTTTTTTAAATTAAATTATTTTTAATTCCTTTCAGTACCCTTCATTTTACTTATACATCGGTGAAATAAGAACGCCATTTACATTTGTTGAGCTACCTGATCCTTATCAAGTGTCAAATTAACATATCGATTTTCTTTTTCCGCCATACCTCAATGCGAGCCTGCTTAAATTTCCTTAGCTTGATTGATTGATATGCCTGGAAAGCCACTATTCTCAAGAGGAAACAGTTAAAACAACTCTTGTGTACATTCTGTGAATTGCACTGACAGACTCTGTTTGTCTGTGTATGTATGCGAGACTATTGTTCGTACATAAACTACAGTCAAAGTAAAATATTTACGAACGCTCTCCTCTCAAAATTTTTTTATTCTATTATCTCTGCTGACAGTGTGCAAAGTGAAGCTCAAGTATATAATATATTTGTTCATTTGCCCAAATTAATGTCAAACCGAAATTGGCGTTGGGCTAAAGTCGATATCAAACCGAACCTTGGCCATTTCGTGAATCGATGAGATTTTAACTATTTACGAATGGTAAAGTTTCTATCAGCACAATTACACAAACCGACAAAATTTAACCAACATTCAGACCCAGAAACCAGACTATATATATCCGACGGTTTATGATGCGCTGAATCCAAATCTGGCCTCAGAATTGCTCTATCAGCTCTGGTTTAGTGCAGGGGTTTGGTTAGTTAGCACACTTATGGTGTGAGACAAAATTTTAAGAAAAATAAGACTCAATTCAAGAAAATTAGTAATCGACTATATCATGTCTATGTTATCTCAATCGATTTTCAGGTGTAGGAAAATTTTGAAACATGAAAATTTCAAAATGCGATATCTCAGCGAAAAAAAATGATATTTGATCAAACTCAACGCCATTTGAAAAAAGAAAGCTTGTATTTAAAGATGGCATCCTTTAGTTTTGGTGAAAGAAAACATCTGCAAGGCTACATAACCTCAAATATGGACAAAAACGGTGTTTCTTGCACTTTTAGGTTAGGATATCTCGAAAACCAGAGCTGATAGAGCAATTCTGAGGCCAGATTTGGATTCAGCGCATCATAAACCTTCGAAAATATAAAGTCCGGTTTCTGGGTCTGAAATGCTGTCGGCCTGTGTTATTGACCAAACTATCTAGGCTGATATCCCATGAAACGGCTATGGTTAGTCTTTTCGGTAGAATTAAGTCAGTTAAGCTGCAGGCACACTAATCAACTACTTTGTTAGAATACTTGCTTCGATTATAGTAACCAATACAAGTAGCCTTGGATGTACGATTGCTAAGACGATAGCATCGAATCGCGAGGTTGAAGTACCCTTGTAAAAGCGCTAGGCTCCTCAAAGGAGTTGGTTGGTTGGTTGGCAATCAAAGGAGTAATCAGGGCGAAAAAAGTCAGTTATGAAATAATTTCGATCAGACCAAAAGTTTAATTCATATTCGATAAAAAATGTGTCAATTTTAATTTTGTAAATAACAGATACCAAGAACAGACTTGTCATAAAAGCTACCTGCCACGTAGAGGTGACCACCGACTTATAGAAAAATATTAAGGAAGTTCTTTTTATGAGAGTCAATAAGTAATTTTTGTTGTTGTTATACTTGTAAATTTTCTTATTTCCTTCCTTCTTATTTTCTTATTACAATTTTTACAGCATACAATTTTCTAATTTGACACAAATTTTTCGACAAGAATCTTAATTACGAAATAAGTGAAGGAATTTGCGGACATCAACGCAAAAAAATTTCTACAAGAATTTCAAAAAGGAAGTTTTTATGGACACAAATAACAAACGATTTGCCATAAGAATGGCCAAAAGGAACTAAGAAGAAAGTCTTCATGGATATCACCTGAAATATTTTCCATAAAAATAGCGAAAAGGAAGTAATAGAAAGACTACACGGATATCAACTTAAAAACGTGTCTGCAAGAATCTCAAAAATGATTCTTTTGCTCATGGAAAATCATTTCAAGCATGCATTGAAATGATTTTCTACAAGCAAAATAAGTGAAGAGAGAAGAACTCAAAAAATTTGTTTACAAGAAACTCAAAAAGGAAATAACTGAAAGGCGATTTTACAATTAGTTCCATGCTGGGTAATGACATAAACCCAAAAGGTCTTTCACTAACCTCAGACTTCGTCTATCCAGCCAAAGAGGAGTGGCTTCACATCAACAAAGCCGGCCGTTCTCTGACCCATAGGTGATAATTTTGTGAGAGAGTCGGATCTTGCCAAGAGAGAGTCCTATATATAATAGGAAGTGGAATTTTATCGCAGATGCTGAAGCGATGATGCAGTGAAAAGTGCGTATATCATCTATCCCGGTCAAGTTCTAGCCAAGACACAACAAAGTAATACCCTAAGCAACATTCGGACATACAGAGTAAAGTGCCTCAACCTTAAATGAGCTAACCTCGCATAATAAATAAGTTGCGTTCCGAATTCCCACTAAAGCTTGCTTAAAATTAAAATATTTTTTTCAACTCTTTGCTAGCATTCACGCCCAGTTTTTGGGCATAGGGCATTCATTAAAGGTGGTGGCACCAAACCAACAACAATGTTTTGTACATTGAAGTAGGAAAGGAAGAATAGATTCGCCTTGTTTCATTCTGGGCTGAGAGCTACATGGACACGGCGACAGAAAAAAAAGGAATCAGCTGGTTTACCGATACCACCTTTAATAGGTTCGCCTTGAAATATAGCAACCGAAAACGAAACGCTGAACTCGATCAAGCACTAATTTGAATCAATACTGAAATTTGCTTGCGAGAAAGGGGGGAGGTTTGTTGTTATTGCGCTGCCTACATGGCCGTGACATGCCAAAAATGATGAATTGATTTTGTTAAGAGTTATCAAAAGAGTATACAGTTCCACTTGTATGAGATTGTTAATATGATAAATATATGCACTTGTGAGTATATACGCATGTAAAAATATACAGGATGGCCGATAGTGGTTTCTTAAAAAAAATAATAAAATATACAGGGTGGTCCGCTCAAAAAAATTAAAAGTCACGTTTTATACAGGGTAGTTTATAGTGGTTTGATATTTAAAAAAAATTAAGAGTATACATTTCAATTTTTTTTCAACTGCGGTCTCGCAGTAGCGCATCGTGTTAACCCAGTCTTCCAAAAACTTGGAAACGCTTTCTGGCTCTATCTTATGAATCGTTATTGATTTTCTTCATCGGTCATTCACGGCACCCTACAAAAAAAGTCGAACAGCTTCAAATCGCAGCTCCAAGGTAGCCAGTTAGATAGCTGATTTCCAAATTTTACACGCAAAAGGTCTGTTGTGACACAGACTGGGTGGCATGGCGCGCTACTCTTCCGAAGCCAAATATCCGCCAAGACCATATATTCAATTCTCAGCCACCAAAAATCATTTATCTTGCGTTTGTAGTACTTAGCGCTAACCAAAATAGCGTTTCCAGTAGCATTTTCAAAGAAAATTCAAAAAATGAATTAGCTTCTCGACGATTACGTACATAAAGTGGGGCAGTTCTGTTTGTTAACATAGCCAGCGATATGAAAATGCACTTCGTCAGAAAATATTATATTGAACTCGCTTCAATAAATGCACTGTTTGGGCTACATAATATTGACCTTGAAAACAAGTTTACAATATTTCTCAAAGTTCTTCATGCGTAGAGCGATCCATTTTATTACCCGGAGGGTTGTGAAAATAACATCTAATTAACAAAAAAAAGTATGTGGACCACCCTGCTCGTCTAAGAGATGTAAGAATTAACGGTTATATTGCGAGATATTTAAAAAAGGATCTGGATCAAAACCCAACGAAAATTTGAATATTGAACCACTTGAAATATGCAATGGTTTTTTTCTAATTTTGCTTAAATTGGTAATTTTGATAGAAAATTTTCAAAGTTTTAAAAACCTTGTACAAAGTCTTAAAAACTGATTTTTGTTACAGAATGAAATATATTTTTATAAAAAAAAACTTGCGTTATAAATAGATATAGTAAAATAGATATAAATTGAACATGACTTATTTCCCTTATTGTTAATTCTAAAGAGGTTTTCAATTGGCGCGGGTTGATTTTGGCGCCCTGTGGCAGCCATTTTGTTTTGGTGACATCTGTCAAATCTTTTGTTTATTATTCAGTTGTTTATGCCAAATCATCACGGCAAGTTACACGATTGAACAGCACGCTCAAATGATAAAACTTTATTATCAAAATGAGTGTTCATTAACGCAAACGTTGCGCGCATTGCGCCCATTTTTCGGTAGACGTGGTGGCCCTTCCAATTTCTTATGGCCCATATTGAACCATATGGACCTAGACGACATGTGGTTCCAGCAGGACGGCGCTACGTGCCACACAGCAAACGCCATTTTATTCCATTTCAACATCTACCCGCCCTTATTGAAAAACCCTTTAGTATTTGTCTACACCGAAAAATATTTTTTATCTTGCAAAACTAAATCAAATTAAGCTTCCCTCTTTCTGCCAAGCTCAAACTAAACTGAGAATTTCATTTGCTCATCCATTTTGTCATGCAATACAGTAATTTGTTTACTCCAATAACCAACTTCCTCCAATAACACTTCCTGCTGTGCCATTCAATATTTACTTTCTCCCACTTGAATTCACACAAACACACTCGCGCACTTACAAATTTACATATACACACACATACACCCATTTTATATGCAAATCATATGCGTAAGTAATGCTTACTACGAAATCAGAGGGCCTACGGAATATTCAAATATAGCTGGTAGTGATTTCAAATTGATTAGGCAAATCCCCAGGTTCCCATAAAGCGACTGCATGAACTGACATTGCAAACAATTCTCGTGACCCTTACGAGTATTTGGGCAAATTTGAATAGTTTATTGATCTAAAAGAGTAAAAGATTATTTTATGCGCTTCATTTACATCGCAAAGAAGTTGATGTATACAGCAACATAAACACAAATTTAATTCCGTACCTAGAGGACAGCATTTAATAAAGTTTTTTTAATGAATTAATGGAGATCTATTTGTCATTTAGCAGACTTCGCAGCAATGCAATTAAATGAAATTCAAAAAATGCAGAGAATACTTCCACTTACCTTTTAGTTTATATTTATCTGGTTGTGCTTAGGTGTGGGTGCGCCCTGAAAAGTAAAGAAATTTAATTGAATAAATTACGTATTCAGTGGGCTTTGTATAACTGAAAAAAGTACTAAGAAAAAAATATTTTTGAATATAATTTAGTTGTATGTTCACTGTTACCCTCATTTTTTTCTTCTACGGTGACAATTAGTACAGTAAGCCTAAAAACACTGTAGATTATCATTTACAATGGCTTTGTTGTTTTTCAAAATAGTCCCTTTTTTGATTTATACACTTTTGCATGCCTTTGAATCATTTATCAAAACATTTTTCATACTCCGTCTGAAGTAGCTCTAAAATATGTCTTTTTGCACTAATCAATGACTTCTTTATCCATCGGGAAGTTTTGCTCGAACAGTTTGTCTTTGATATGGTGAGACAAGAAGATCTCATTAGGTGCGAAAAAAGCGAACTGTAACGAATTAATTATTTATTTGGAGTGCTTACAAATTACTTGTACTAGTATTGCCCTTCGTGGAAAACTGAACCAATAAAAATGTTTACTGTAAGTGGTTGGTTTTACTCAACTTCAATTGAACTACGGGTATACAATGTAACTATCTATATAAAAGCGGTTGGTTGGTTGGTTTAAGTGGTGATTCAGCAAGAATTCAACTAGCGCACAGTTTTGTTGCCACTTCCCCGCTACCAACAAATACGGGTTATTCCTTTACAACTATATCCAGTCTGTGCGGTTGAGAAACCTAATAAGGTTGCTTGAAACTTTATCAGCCTGCTCTTCAAGATTCCCAAAAAGCGGTTTGCCAAGGGTTAACAACCTCGCCTTCCATAGAGCAGAGCATTCCCAGGGGAAGTCGAAACTAATTTCATGTTTCTCCGGTTGATTACTAAAATGGCAGAATGACCTGTAAGGGATACCCGTTTTGGCGGCCTGCTCTCATATGGGCCAGAAGCCAGTTGTGACTGACGTTAGTCTGCAAGCAACCCTTCGTTTCATACTTATAAATGTTGAAGTTTGCTTGTAAGTGCAACGTTCTGCTGACTTCTCATCTACAAATCGCGATTTGTATGTATGATGAAGAAATTACATTCTTGTTCTTGCATTCTGATTCCACAAGAATGTTACCCATAGCAGATCCCCCTCTTGCCAGATCGTCTGCATTTTCGATTCCTTTAATGTTCCGATGCTCCGGGACCCAGATTAGGGTAACGAAATGAATTTTGCTCAAGGTGGTGAGGGTATTCCTACTTTGCTTCACCAGTTAAAAGGTTGTTATAACTTAATCCAGTGCCTAGTTTGCAGCTTGTCTATCTTAAATAATAGCGATAACGCGAAAGCTTGCCCTATTGCCAATACTTCCGCCTGGAAGACACTACAAGCATTAGGAAGACGCACAGATTTTCAATTATAGGTCTAATGAGAATATATATGTGCTTGCTACAACACCACAATCCATTTTTTTAACAACTAGTCTATACAGTAGTGTCGAAGTCGTTTAGTGAAAGTCCCTTCCTCCCGAGTTGGAAAGAGAGTGGAAGAGAGAGAAAATTCCTATAAAAATTCACTGTTTGTACGATGTAATCAGCCTAAATCAGATTCTAGAAAACGTTTGGCAGCTACAGAGAAAATGCTTTACAATGTCCTCATTCTCAAAACAGGATTGGTACATGGGGTATTCAATGATTCCCACGATAGCCACATGCTACATACTACACCCCCAAGTAGTCTCAGGTACATCCTACAAAGTTGTATGAGAAAGGTCGCTAATTTCCCGTTTGGTTCTTTCACAAAGCACTTGGCTACTCTGCAGGAGCCCAACTCAGAGCAACCTAGAAAGAGTTCAGGACCTAGTGGTATGCTTGCAGAACCTTCATTAGTCAGTTTATCAGCCAACTCGACCCCTGTAATACCACAATATCCAGGCTTCCATATAAGGCAAACTTTTTGTTGTGTTTTGCAACATTGTTTAGTTTTGTCTTACATTCAGCAAAGAATTTCGAAGAGCAGTGTGGATTTTAGTACAGCTTGACTGTCACTACAAATTCCAATACTAAAGGGTTTTCCAATAACATATGGAATGAAAGATAGAATTCGTGAGGCTATCGAGGACATAGGACAGCCACTTTGCAATTCGGTTATGGAAAATTTCATGAAAAGGATATTGTCCTGTAAGCGTGGTCGTCATAGTCATTGGCCTGATGTTATTTTCCACTATTAACGGCATACCTTCCTCTTTATAATGAAATAAACATCCAATCATTTATATTAAAAAATAACATTTTTCCTTGAATATCAAAATAACCACTTTTATTAGATAACCCTACTAACATGCGGCCTTTTCTCTTTACATTTAAGATATCATACACTTCCGTACCCATCTGTCCTGTAGCGTAAGAGTTTTTAGCGTATATGCCTACGTATCATCCATCGGTGTAGAAAGTGTACTGAAATATCGTTTCTGGTTCTCTGGACTTATCCATTGGTCTCTATCTAAGATTAAACCACCACACTTCCTACCGACGATAACGTAAGGAACTCTATTGTCGGCTGGCATCTGGAAAGCTTCTTTCATCAAATGATGAGGTCATAACGGCTGTGGAAGCATATTTTGCTGCCCCTTCAGATTCTCACTTTACGGATGGAATCTCGTTGGAATAACTGTATTGATGTTTAGGAAGACTAGACCGAATAATAAAGTCTACTTCAAACCAAAAAAATGTGTTTTTATTATCAAGCCGCAAAAATTATTGACCAACTTAGTAGCTGGTCTTGCACAGACGAACCTTTCTTTTTTTTGTATACCTCACTAGCAGAGCTAACGAAACTCTTAAGTATGGCAAATAAAAGAGCTCCGCGGTCTACCTTACCAGCCACAATCAATTGCATATTCACCTACATCTTTTAGGTTGCCCCACTGGCCAATTATGCCTACTTTATTTTGCGGGTAATGAGGCATCTTTACAAATTTTGTATGCTTGCCCGGCCCTGACTTATTTTCAAGTTGGGCATAAACTTATACTCATATTGGCATACATTTAACATAATAGCTAAAAGTTATCCTTAATTCCTTCACCACATTTTTACCGCACTGTACGCTATTACGTTAAGCAGCTTATTTGCCCCAAAAAATTATGCGCTCATGCTGTTAAAGCAGCTTAGATCAGAAATAATAATTCATACAAATATAAAACAAACACAGATTATATAGGTATCTGGTGGGAGAGTCCCTGTTTATTGGGCACTTTCTCGTTTATCAGATTTATATATACATATAGATATGCATATACATATACATAAACTCACACATACGCAGAGCCGTATGTATATCATGCGACAAAACGAATGCACGACATATTTTTTTGTGCGGAAAATACGCAACATCGTCAGGGAAAAAAATTATAAAAAGTCAATGCGGATTTCTCGAAACTCCAAACTTGCACTTTACTAGACTAAAATTTAATGAACTGTAAAACTGCATACTGCAATTTTTTCTAGGAACTCTAATTAAATAGCGTTAGGTGAAATTGGCAGGAAAGTTTCTGGAATTTTTCTAATTTTTTAGTCATTTATTTTGTTATTAAAAATTAGGCTGTATTTGTTAGACTATTTATTCTTTTACAATGCATCAACTGATTGGAAGTTTTAAAATTCAAAATAGGATATTTTTGTATAAAGCAAACTTCAAATTAACTACGTATAAATAAAATCAGAATAAACTTTGAAATAAATATGGGAATAGTGAGATACACAAATAGGAACCCAAGAGGACACAAGATGAGGATTAATATTGTCGTAGTTATAAGCGAAAATTTTTTATTAGATTTTAAAATCACATTTATATAGTTTTTGTTATATAATGGACTTTATTTTTATACAAAAATAAGAAAAAGAATGAGTAATCAGAAAGACAACCCAATGTGTGGCATGCTTCCAAAACAACTAAAAGGAAAAAAATTATCAAAACTGATCTAAGTATTTTCGCGCGGTGTTTGCACCTCGAAAATTCCTTTGATCTAAAATTTGGATTTAGGTACAGAAGTGTAAGAGACACGGACAAAGATTATTTCAATGCAATGATTGAAATGCATCTCCAAGATGTCGTCTTGCCCATAAAGCAAAAAATATGAAAGAAAATATTTCATTTGTGGAAATTAATACTACGAGCACCCCTAATGCCCGAATAGGCCTTTATGAAGCTATAATAAAAATAAAAACCAAATAAAGGCAAACTTGTTGTGCTTAGCAGATGTTTGTTATCTACTATTAGCAGGGGCATATGTGTTTTGCCTTTGAAGGCATATTTTCTTTAATATTCCTCACACTATAAATATGCCAGCAACAGCCAGAGAGATTTGGTTTTATTTTGTTTTACTATTTGTTCTCTTTTTTTCGCATGCGAAATGTGCAAATTAAATATATGACGTGTTTTTAGGGCATCATCAAATCATAATCGCACAGTCGAAGACACCCTCAGCAGAGCCGACACTTTAAGAGTATGCCATAAAAATCAGCTAAAGGCGCGAACAAACGACAGATAAGTGTAAGTGAATACAAATGCACAATTTAGTGAAATGGTATGTGGCTGTTTACTTATGTTAATTTCCTTCTACAATAGCCTCATTAATAAAACGACGTACATTCATATATGGTTTGCTTAGGTTAGGTTTCTGGTTGCCCATGAGAGGCCCCACTTGGACGAAAGAATAAATTCGCCGCTTGTGTTATTACTCTAGCGGAAAATGGGGAGGAGAGAATAGGCAAAAAGATAAAGGATCAAGTGATGGCATGAAGATGGAGGGTTTGGAAGCACAAGGTAGGCATACACCAGGCTGAAAAAGTCTGTGTTTAGTTTATCTTTCTACAAAATGTAAAATGGCTTAGAAAGTTATTTTATTTAAGTTATTTTATTTTTGGGTATTTTCTTCCATATAAAGGATATCTGCTCTTGTCAGCCCAAATCTTTATTCTCCTTGAGTTTGTGGGTTGATTTTTTAAATAGCACACCTTTCTTTTAGTTTTTTAGCTCATATTTTATACAAAATTATTTTTTGAATTTTTTCAAACTAATTTATCTGAATTTTTAGAAATCTATTGTATTTTTCTGAATTTTTCTAATTGTATTTTTTTGTATTTGATAAATTTTATTTTTCTGAGTTTTTCTAAGTTTATTTTTCTGAATTGTTCTAAATTTATGTTTCTGAATTTTTCCAAACCTATTTTTGTAATTTTTCGAAACTTTTTTTATTGAATTCTTCTTAATTTATTTTTCTGAATTTTTGGATATTTAGTCTTCTGACTTTTTCGAAACATATTTTTCTGAATTTCTTTAAATTTATGTTTCTGAAATTTTCCAACCTTTTTTTTCTAAATTTTTTTAAACTTATTTTTTTGAATTTTTCTAAATTTATTTTCCTGATTTCCTAATTTATTTTTCTAAAGTTTTCTTAATTTATTTTTCTGAATTTTCTAAATTTCTTTTTCTAAATACATATGTTTCAAATTTATTTTTCTGGATTTTTCCAAATTTTGTTTTCTAGATTTTTCAAAATTTATATTTCTGAGCTTTTCAAAATTTGTTTTTCTAAAATTTTGTTAACTTATTTCCCTTATTTTTTCAAAATTTATTTCTCAAATTTTTCTGAATTTTTCTGAATTTATTTTTCTGAACTTTTGGAAATTTAGTTTTCTGAATTTTCCGCAACATATTTTTCTGAAGTTTTCTATATTTATTTTTTTGAATTTTTCCAAAATTTTTTTCTAAATTTGTTTAAACTAATTTTTTGAATTTTTTTAAACTAATTTTGCTAAATTTTTTTAAATTTATTTTTCTGATTTTTTTTATTTTTTCTAAATTTTTAGTAAGAACTAAATAAAAAAAAATTATCGACAAATATTTAACGTGGCAAACATTGTGAATATTTTAGATAAAAAACTGAACGCATACTTTTTCGGGTTAGTGTACACATAGGCCAGCAAAAAGATTGCTTTAAACAATAAAGAAAGGCAAGTGGTGCGTCCCAATGGCATTTACAGTAAATTTACGGCCAAAGCTTCAGCGAAAGGCAAATTAACACACTAGTTTGCCCCCGCTTATACTACATAAACGCCTTTCGAGCCCATGGCTGTGTAGAATTTGCCGCTCATCTGCCTTTTTTTGTCGTCATTTCCGCCATAATCGCTTTTGCTGCCAAGTGATAATCCTTGCCGGTTACGAACCTCTTCGCCCGCTGTTGATCTCGTTTCCTTGCACTCATTAAGTATTACCATTGTTGTGTCTGCTACTCTTTATGTTGTCTTCGCAGTTTTTTTTGTTGGTGCTGCCAAAGTAGGTACGTACATTCATGGCAAAGGACGTAAGCATGTTAAGACTTATTGTCATCATTAGTCATTAACAGTGTGACGTAGGCTCAACGCAAAACGTTGTGAAACGCAAATCTAAGCAAAGCAGAAAAAAGTGGTGCAGAGCAGAGCAGAGCAGTCGCAAAGTCGCTGACGTTGATGTGCCCTGACATTTCCGACTCATATTCATTATTATAATCATGAAGAGTTATGTAGGTATGAGTACTGTGCACTTATATGCATGCATGTGTATGTACGTTTGTACGAAGGTGCTCGCTTAAGCAAATTGTCTGTGCTTTCTTCACCGAATAGACAGTAACCCGACCATGCGCCATTGTTTCTTTACGAGCCTTCAAATGCGTTCGTTTTGTTTCAGTTCACTCGGGTGTATGAGCATATTTATTGTTGTAATTTTTTTTTTGTTATTGCCTATTATGGTTACAGTGATTACCTCTCTTGTCACTGAGTATAGAGTAGCGGAAATATGATTTAGTTGAGTGCAGAAACTTCACTACAAGTGGACTAAATTATTAAAAGTGGAAAGAAAAATTATAATGGAGAGTAAGTGATTTAAAAAACATTCTAAGTTTACAATAAAATAGTAATTTTAAGTATATATGCTTACAACGAACAGTCGACCAACTCATGCCTTTAACACTAGATTGCCCTTGAAAGTAATTTTGGGTGATTTTTAATTTAAATTATAAAACCAATGGCAATTGCAGCATGTAAATGCAATTGTTAATAATTGCAGTTACCTTTCCCCGCCTTCATTTCCGGTATATATGTTTGTGTTAAACATATTTCTTTGCAATGCAGCCATTTTGGGCAATCAAGTTTTATCCTAAGATTCAGTATTTCTAAAGTTAAGCATCTTGGTGCAACAGCCACAGCTTTTCATGTCAGCTCAGTAGGGAAAAGATATCGATATTAACTAAATCGCCTTCTGGATTTCTCTACTTCACATCGTTGGCCTATTTCGCCTTAAACTGAATGGACTCTGAATTTCTTCGAGTTCGGGTGGTCTTTACGTTTGATGGGTTTTATCCTACACTCATTCCTATGCTTCTTGTAATACCTGACCGGCCTTTCATATGCGCACACACAAGTTTTATGTGTCCATATGGCCAACTCGTATCGCCCGCAGCCAAGGCAAACCATTTTTTATGTGTTAAAAAAGTATCGAGTCACAGTCACAGCAAAATAATTATATCTGGCCACTCCTTGATCCGCACTGCAGTGCTAGTGGCTCGTAAGCCGGAGGTTTATGCTACAAAATATTATCCTGACATTTCAGGCTTTTGAAGACTAAGTACTGGGTGATTGAGAAAACTTCTGTGGACCAGAATAGAATAGTTTTATGTCAGCTCGCTGTCAAGGACAATTATCATTGTTTTGGTCTTTTGAACATTGCAGTAGTATTTCGGTCAAGCTAAATACTAGTGGATGGAATATTCTATTTACTAAGCCTTTCAAAGTGTCAAAACGTGGGAAGGAACTGATTATTCATGAAGGACTTCAAAACTTGGCGAACTGTTTTATAGGAGACTTCGAGCCTTAGTGGGGCTCACTGTCAAGATTTCTTATTGAAATCTGCACGTTTGCGTCTACTTATCTCAGCAATTCCCTTATGGAGTCTCATATCAACAGCTGTTAGCACTAAAGCTGATAATTGGATAGCCGAGTGATGCCCACTCGATCCATTGGCGTACTTTCCGTGCAAACTTATGTTTATATTCATGTACAACGCTCATTTGGATTCCCGCTCACAGTACCATAGCGGAAAACTAATGGGTTGATGAGTTGGATGGCTAGACAGGGGACCTTCCAGATGGTTACACCGGGAGATGAGAAGATTGATGTTCCTTTGAGAGCCTGCGGTCTGCTGCTGAAAAAATTGACCACGCGTCAACTCAGCGAGCACAGGATTAACGCGCAGACGTGCAAGTCGAGAGATTCTTCTGGTAATGGGTAGCTGCAGGTGCTCAAGGGAACTTCTGAGGAAAAGCTGCAGCTATCGCTGCAATAGACAATGCTGGTTGATGTCCTTACCCTGCTTATTAGGTATGCACGCGGTGAGGCATGTGATTGCCTCCAGCTCTTTCTGCAGAAGCTGTCTGAAGTATGAGGTGGAAGCGTCGCAGCACCTTCTCCTCAGCTGCCCTCCTCTCATCGAGCAAAGATTCAGAAATCTGCGCTCTCCCTTTTTTGCTATACCTGCGTATATAGTGCTGTTGGTGGAGATATTATCTGACTGATACTGCCCAAGCCAAATTGGCACAAAAGATGCCAAAAAACCACTGCCTTTTATCAACCCGAACCGTTTGGATTGGACTATGAATCTGTTTACCCTATATTCTTTTTCCAATTTCTTTCAAGTGAACCATCGAGATTTCCCCCAGCATTCTATGTCATAGAGCACCCAGACTTGGGCACTCACACAGGTAGTTGAAGACTGTTTCCTTAGGTTCTTCTTGCCATCTTCTTCGCATGGTCTCCCAGAAGCCAGCGTTCGGTTATTGTTGACGTAACTCTGAATATGTCTGCGGGTCTTTGAGCAGACCGGCGGATATAGAAGCTTTAAACATTACATGCCTGGTGAATTTTATCAACAACTTGAAGCGGTTAACGCAGTGTAATTAGTCACCGTTTGGTAAGCCTCCTCCTGTCCAAAGCGCCTACTTCCTTTACCCCATCTATTCAGTTTTTGCTCTTTTGTTATTTTCGTTCTCCTGTTTTCCTCTTTGCCCAAGTGGGCTTTGTTTGATTGAAGAATGGCTAACTCATTCAGTAGGAAGTCACTGAGTGAAGTATGCACGAACACAAATATATTTGACCCTTTGAAGAGTAAGAAAAGTATAAATTCATCACCTTCAAAATTCTTTGTTTTATTGAAAGAGTGTCAGAGACTTCAATATGAGTGAGACTGTGCACTCACGGATTCACACTATTAGCCAAAAGCGCCGTGGTAGGTTTCACTCGGGGCTTGGAAGCGCTTACCTATAGCAGTTAAGTAAGTTTTTTGTAGTGTAAATTTCTATTTTGCGTAAAGTTCTCAGAGCATGAACGCCTAAAAATAAATTTTTGTATTAACGCGCCAAATTCGGATCACATTATTGCTTTAAGGCTCATTACTTTAATTTCTATAATTTTTCAAACTTTAACAGGGCATTGAAAGCCGTTGAAAGTTGAAGCCGAAAATGACCTTTGCTAAATTTATTATTCATAGAATTAAGAATTTTTATAGAGTACAATTTTTTTTCATAATTTAATTCGATTCACCCTAAATTTGCGCGTTTCTCCCGGGTAACTCATCCCGCTTTCAAAAAAAAAAGCATTTGAAGTCATTGCATACTTTTAAAATCCGTCATTCACCACCCACGCGTTCTATTTATATGCTTACTATTTATCATCAAATGTTTCTTTCTAGCTTTTTCTCAAATCTGCCAAATTTCTGTTAGGGAAAACTTCGCTTTTTTCCACTAAATAAATTGTTCAGCCATAATGAGCCATCAGCGGAATTCGTAATTTATGCGACAAAATAAGAACGCGCACAAAGTGAATATCTCTGCACATACTGCCGTACGTATAACCGAGCTATGTTTGCGTACTTATGATGCAAATATCTGCTATTCAGTGTGCTCACACCACCGCATCGCCGCATTTGATACTTCAGCCCAACAGGCGCTGACCGAAGCAGTAATAAAATGAATATTTCTTGAGCTGTGATAATGAGCGTCATTACCACTCACCCGAAACCACAACGCGCCGTATTCGATTGACCCTTGTGCTAGCAAGGGAGCGTCAACAACACTGACACGCAACAGCGCACATACAGCAGTGTTCGAAATAATAGCAGTGCGATATATTACAAAGTTTTGACTACTTATTTATTTTTTTTTTGTTCTTGTTGTTGGAGCTATAAGCGTTTTTCTAGTTCTGAATATTAGAAATTTTATTAAGAACTAGCTGACCCGGCGAAATTTGTTCCGCCCCACAGTGCGGCCGATTCCCAAAAAGCTGGTCAAAAGTCGAAAAAAAAGTTTCTAGATAGAGTTTTTTTGTCTTTGGGTTGGCTACAGTAATGCCTTGAGTAGTGAAAACGGTTCATAGCAACGTCCTGTACCCTAAGTATCCTCTGTATTTTCAGTCGCAACGTGGCCTTCGTTTGAGCATCGTATTACTGTCGATGAATAGTGAAAGTTGTACACATTTGAAAGATTTTGTAATGGAGTAAATTGAACAAAACCAAATGGAATCATCTTCGGAAGGTTAGTAAAATACGAGAAATCTTTAGTACATATCAATACCTCGACACAAAATGTTTAGCTGCAGCAATACGTAGATACATTTTTTGCAATTTTTTTTTTTATAAAATTTGAGTTTTCAAACTGTATAGTAATACAACGCCGTCATATGCTGCTTTGAAACCTATTAAAGGTTACTCAAAAAAGTAATGGTTACTGAATAAAACAAGATTCAGCTGCTACCACTTGCTACCTTGCGACCCCGAAAACATATAAATTTACATGCATCTTGATTGAATATACGCTATTTCACGTGAGGGGGTGGCCAATAGGGGTGGAAGGGGGTGGATTTTCAAAATTTTAAGATCAAATTCATAATCAGCGACCCCGACAACCCCCGAGTAAGAAATTTTGAATCAATTACTTAATTCTTTGAGTTTTGGCCAGCTTTTCGGGAATTGGCCGCACTGTGCGCCCTAGAGGCAATAAAAAAGCAGATTTTTGATATTATTAAGTTAATTTTTTTATTAATCAAGTATTTCAATGAACCTTTAATAGATTGCACTCTTAAGCATCTTGTGATACACGACATTTTTTGTTTTATTGTCAGGTGCAAGAACAAATAACGCAGATGGTTTTCCGACCCGTGAACATGCCACCTATAATTGACCATGTGAGAAACATTGATTTTCTAGATTCAGACCACAAACTTTCAAGGATTGCCATTGTGATTTGTTAATGGTCATGCGAATGCAAGACGGATCGGAAATTGAAGTCTTTTAAACTCAAACGGAAGATCCGTTGGGATCATCGCGATCCTCAATTCATTTACCACCAAACGCGTACCGTTGCAAAGTTTTGGTGGGCTTATGTTTCGAAGCATGATTACTACGGAGCCAACTTTTAGGCGTAAATAGTGCGGTTGTAAGCCAGGCACATCCAAGGAGTTTAAAAATTCAATTGGATAGTTGGTGGCTTCATCTTCATTTGTTACACAGTCAATGGATTTGAATGAATGCATTGTTCCAATGATATCATTTTGACTTATGTAGTTTAGGTCATCCACATCTTTATTCTTAGCCGCTAAAATTGCTCGCTCACTCAACCATTCATTATTTTTGTAGTTATTAATGATGTTTGGGAATACTTTGCGTTTGTCTTTCGATGAGACAAAGTTACAGAAATTCTGAGGAAATGAAATCAATCCGCTCGATTCGTCGACAGGTACTCGACCATTACCGATAGTCAGTAATTGCTCAGAGAAATCTTCAGTAGATGTGTCATTAAGCAATGCAACTCTCATATTTGTTGTCAGCTGAAGTTTCTTCACATAGCGCCATAGATTCGATGATTTGAGGCAAGCGTTTATTTCGTCAGTAGCCGTTGATCTTGGAATTACTGGCAGTGTTTGGCGGAAGTCGCCAGACAGTACAATCATTGCGCCTTCAAAAAAGTCAATAATGGCAATTTCACTCTTCCACTAAGGCAGCACAATCCGGGCATTTCTGCGGAAAACTTCAATGCGCCACAATACTCGCAACCAACGTTCATTGACCCAATGCAAACGCCAGGATGCAAGCAGTAATCAGTGTTGCAATCATATCGAAACGCTGCTCGATTCAAATCAGCACTTGATAATTTTCTTCTTGTGCGTCGAAATGATGTACTTGTTTATCTCTGTTATCCGTTCGACGATTTCGCATTGCCAACCAAGCCATTTCACGGGCTGCCTCGCTTTGCTCTTGTGATTGAGAAGCACGAAGTCGAGACATACTAACGCGGCGCTCTTCACGGGCAATTCCTTGTGCTTCTTCAGTCGTTTCATTCGCAATGTTTCGTATCCTTCTTGCATTACGGCTTTGTCGGGGAAGATTCGATTGTCTTAGTCGCGACATTAATAATGATGATTCAAAGAGAATATAAATTACTGTGACTATATACATATTTCTGACAAAATTTATATTATCAAATTTTCTACTTAACCATAGTCAAAATTTCGTTTTGCTGTCATTTGCGTTTTGTTATTTCATATCAGATGCCCTTTTTTATACCACATTTAATAGTGACTCACAGAAACGCGTTCGAATGGGACAAAAAGTATCCTATGTCCGTGTCCTGGTTCTAAGCTACCTCTCCACTAATTTTCAGCCACATCGGTTCAGCCGTTCTCGAGTTATAAATAGTGAAACTAACATGACTTTCTTTTATATATGTATATAGATTTATTTCGATTTATTTGCGAGTTATCAAAATCTTTGTAATCAAATGTAGTTAAAAGCACAGGTGCGTGCCGCGACCATGCGAAGGATAGATTGTATTAAAAATCATTTAGCAGTAGGTAGGCGATGACAAAGAATGGCGAGTGACGAAAACGAAGAGCAAGACGGTGGTATATGGTGATGTGATTTTTTACTGCAGCTTACTGCCAGTGGTGACGTGATGTTTGTCGTGCCTAACTCACATTTTTTATGCACGCACTTTTGTATTGGCCACCGATTAGCAGGACATCTAACCGAACAAAGAAACTGACCTGCCGCCAAATATGATATAATGCACAGTTAGTGCGCTGCTATTGTTCAGTGACTGCACCGCTATTATGCTGCGGTATTCCAGCAAAGATTTCTGTGTTTCACCACTTGTTATGTCTACTCTTATCCTATTTCACGTCGGCTCTCCTTGTGCGATATCTCCAGGTCAAACGGTCCTGATTCGCCTCAATACTCACGCCTCTGTTTCGCATTTCGTTTTTTTAGTTATTTGTCCATGATTTTTGTTATCTGTCTGTCCTTCTTTTAAACTTCTCCATCTGTAACTAGCCTCGCTGTGTCAAACTCTGGTCTTCACATAACATGGCCGTACCAGCAAAGGCGAGATTCCTGAAGTTTTGCACTTGTTGATGACGGATTTGTGACGCGGCTAAATTCCCTTTTTGCAAGCTCTGGTGCAGTAAATAAGACGGCGTTTGTTTACTCTTTAGAAAGACTGAAAACTTAATTCAACGATCAATAAGTTTACAATTAATATGTTAAAATATTATAAGTTTCTTACAATTGTTTATATGCGCGTCCATGCGCTTTCGTCAACGTCTGGAATAGAAAAGAAAGCTTGCTTCTGTATGACAGCTGTTGATTGGCGAATGAGAAGAACGGAGAGGTGAAAAATGCGAAGTAACCAAAGTAACCTTTCGCAACAGCGCTAATTGAAGTGACTTTGGTAGCCAAGCATAAAGCAGTTACTTTAAAAAAGTTTTTAATTCTATGAATAATAAATGTGGTGAAGCTCATTTTTGTCTCCAACTTTCAGTGAGTTTCAATTATAGAATTTGTAGAAATTAAAGTAATGAGCGATAAACCAATAATGGCGCATAAATACAAAACTTTATTTTTAGATATCCTTACTCTAAGAAGTTTATCGAAAAACGGAATTTAGCTGCTAATCATGTCACATTTTGTGACAAGGTGTGCCACTGTTTTGAAAATATTCATCAATTTGTCTCATTTCGATTTACTGTCATTGAAATATGTTGACATTTCTTTAAAAATTTCCGTTCGGATCATAGGTTTTGCTGTATATCCTTGTCGCAGAAGACACTCTCCTGCTCTGCCATTCACAATCGATTTGGTATACAATTTCTCGCTCAAAATTACCATCTTTTCTTTAATTTTCTTCTTCTTCTTAGCATCACAGTCCTTGAAGAACCATTGATTCATTCATAACCTTGTGCCATCTGTGTCTATCTAAGGATGGGTGGAGGTACCACCGCCGCACGTGTAGCTTTTCGAGCACAACTTTCACGTCTTGGAGCCATCTTTTTCTGGAGCACCCTCTTCTTCGGTCTTCAACAGGGTGTAATTCTGCTGGCTTTCGAGTTGTTCTCTCCTCGAGCACTCTAAACACGTGTCCAAGCCATCTTATTCTCTGAGATTTCAAAAGTCTTATCACAGCTTCGAATTTTGCTAATAGCTCCAGCTCATTGTTGTATCAAATTCGATAGGTACCGTCTTGCAGTCTTACAAGTCCATATATTTTTCTCAAAATTTGTATTCACTTTTATAGCCCATTGAATTTTGTTATATCTAATAAAGTGCAATATTCAGCTAGCTCCAAAATTGCATGAGATTTGGATATGTTTTATTCTGTTGGCCACCTTCTGCATTTTACTCTCATAAAAAAAATTCGAGAATTTGTTATATGGAAGAAAATGCATTACAGCATTGACAAGAAGGAATACCAAAAATCAACGGAAATTGTAAGTCAATTTAAAGCGATCTGTCACCTCTCAGTTGAAAATATTGGTCACATCCCTCAATTGTAGCAAAATAGACTTTGAATATAAGGAAGAAGCCAATTTAAATTGGCGCATTAGACACCAATTTGATAGGCTACAAAACAGTGTAACAGGAATTTTACTAAAAACTCAGACTAAAATGTTCAAAACGAATAAGTAATGAACTCCAACTGCTATCACTATGGGCCGAATCAGTATATGCGTGATTGTAAGTCAACTAGGTCAATTTAACCTAACCATTCGACTAAAAAGTTTTAAATTTTTATGAAAATTTATTGAATTTTTTAAATTTTTTTTACAAAGTTTCAAACTCTAAGTTAAATTTGTTTTAGTCCAATTTACATTATTATAAAAACTAAAAAATAAATAAATAGTCAATATTTTGCAATATGTCGCACTACTATTTTTGAGAACACAAGTGTATCTCCTCCCTTCACTCGCAATCCGTCGCATCATTAACCGTTACATTTGCTTTCACTTCTTGCTGCTGCCACTGCTTCTCTCTCACTCTCGCTGTCTCTACCTCTGCTACTGCCACTGCAACTGTTAACCAAGTTGTGGCCAAGTGTTGGTCATTAGTTGTGGATGAGATTAATGATGCAATTGGGTATGCCCGCTCTCGTTTATACAACTGACTGCACTGTTATTCTTTTCAGCTTTTTTATGTACACAGTGGTCTACCATATACGAGTAGACGTCGAGTGGCGACCAACAGCCGCTTCTGTTCCGCTTAGTTAGTAAAATAATTTAATCTCAGTAAGAACTTTCGCTTAGTTGGGCGAAAGCGCACAATACAACAAATTCAATGGGTGTTTATAAAGTAGGAAATGAAAAAATTATAATAAGTAGAAGTAGCAGGAAGGAAAAATACCACAGAGAAAGGGCAACTGCGTTGTAAATACATTCTTTTTTTTTTGTTTTGTATTTTTTTTTTCCTTGATACGAGTAAAGCACACCGGAAGATTCTGGTGCAAGATAGTTGCAGGTATAAATTAACAGACTTCAATTTTCAAACTAAAGAAAGGCTGTTGTAAGCGCTGATTTCCACTTGAGATAATAAAGTATGAAGGACGCGTTTCAATGCGGACCTCTTTAAGACGCGTCGGTAGTCAAAGCACTTAATTATAATTTTAAAAATCTAGACGTAAGCATAACACAGAGGAGCTTTATATCGCAGCTGTGCGTATTACTGGCTCTTTCAACACACTGACGTGATTTTGGAATATATCCAACAACTCCTATGACGAAGCAAATTTGGGCAAGTCTTGAATGGCATAATCAAATCACTTTCTTTAGTAGGCAGTAACCGGAGCTCGAAGAAGAAAATGCCGTGTATTTCTTATAAGGAGAAATAGGCAACACCGCAAAGGGAGATTTTATAAAAAATCAACCGGATTTTTTAGGAACTTTAAACTTGCGCTTAAGCTTCCGACTACAAAATTATGTAAACGATGTAGCTTCCAGCTAACCTCGGCTGAATTTTTCTCGAAGATGTTTGAAACGCACAGCGGTAGAGACCGATGTAGAGCCAATAGCGATTATATTGTAAAAAAGTATTGTATAACAAAAGATACTAAAATTGAATGGGCCATAAAACTGCGTGTTAAAAATTAAACTACAAACTCTAAATAAAATCTTTTATTCTTTTTTCTTGTATTTTTGTTCACTCTGCTCGGTAGCATAGGGCCTCGACAAGACTCTTCCATCGTGTATGGTTCTTGGGCATTGTTCCTGCAACCTCCCATGTGATGTTGGCATCTTGCTAGCTCGCACAACATCGTTCTTCTTCAAGTAACATTTGGCCGATCGTGACCTCTACTCCCTTGCGATTTCCGCTCCAGTTCGATTCTAGTGATGCTATCTGGTGGTTTTCTAAGTGTGGGACCTAGGTTAGGTTAGGTTTGGCAGCCGCATCGCACATAGAGGCAGCGATACCACTTAGACCACGAAATTGATCCGCTGTGAGCCGCAGGGGCTAGGCTACTTTTGTGTGTGACTTATCCAAATAAAAAATTGAAAATGTTTATAAATGCGATGCGAATTTAAGAAGCTTGATAAAGTCTTGCACAACAGGTTCCTCTGGAATTGTGTACGTAATACTGAAGAGAACCCGCAAGCCCTCCGGGTTTTTATTTAATGAAAAAGTTTTACTTGAAGTTTACCATCCCTTTTGTTTTATAGGGACAAACATATACAAATTTATTCCGCAGAAGAAACGGCAAATATTTTTGCCGACTTTTTTATTACTAATTTTGTATGCGATTCGCGTATTAATCTAAGGTATTTAGGGTTTTCAGATTCCTCTTTGTCCTTTAGTGCATTACTTGCAACACCTTACAATTCCGCAACCCTCACCCATAACCACTGCTGATGGTCTGTTACAAGTTCTCCAAAAGTCTGCTTTTCGCTCACAAAGCAATTAATATTAATATTTAATAGAGAGCATCTTAGAGTTGGACTATTTCTACAGGATTGGAAAAAGGCTCATATAACTCCAATCTTTAACCGTTAGAAAGAGAGGGACGTCACAAATTATAGGTCTATTACGAAATTGGCAATAATTTAAGACTTAATTTATTCGAGACCCTTGACAAGAAAAAGCTGATTTTTGCTGTCTCTAAACTTATAAGCGCGAATCAACATGGATTCATGAGTGAAAGGTCTACGTGGATAGACCAAACCTTGGAATTTTTCATGACGACTGTATCGAAAGCTTCAAGGCTGGCTATCAAGTAGATCTCATCTACTTGGACTTTTGCATGGAAATATTGCTGAGTAAATTAGCTAATTTTGGTTAAAATTTTAAAGTCCTAAATTGAACAGCATCGTATTTGTCTTGTAAAACCTGAACAGTTGCACTGGAGAACATAACTGCCCATCCTTTTCAAGTAATGTCTTTCGTTTCTCAAGCATCATCGGCCCAAAAACCCGAGTGTTATATTAAAGTGTTTTAATAATATTTAACCTTTTATCAATAATCTAAGTTCAAGTTATTTTCAAAAAGTTCTGCTATGCGCTGAGATATCATAGTAAGGGTTGTACAAATTAGGCCATGGCCTTTATGCACTGCGGCCAGATTTATCTATTGTGCGCCCCTAATTAATTAATTATAATTATTTAGTATACCGAGGAATCGAACCAGCTCCTTAGGAGGGAGCAGTTGTAGGTCTTCCTCCTCTAATAGGTACGAGCACAGGACTCTTTGTCTCCTATGGTCTAATGCCTCACAGTTGGATATTAAGTGCTCCATTGACTCCTCTTCATTACAGCATAACCTGCAGGATCTTGTACTAGATAACCCTATTGTGTTAAAGTGTTTATTACAAGCAAAGTGACCTGTAAGTAGAGATGGGTTTAGACCTGGGTATTTACCCAACGCTGGGTATTTACCCATTTATACCCATTTTCATACCCGGGTATTTACCTAATTTCGGGTAAATACTCATTGTCACGTAGAGTAACAGAAATGTGAACATTTTCGAATTTATTTTGAATTGTTTATATATTTCTTGATGCGTTTTGCTCAGATAAGGCAGTTTTGTCTGCATCGAACACAACAACAATTCTTAATAAGAACCGCTAATCAGTGTGATTATGGCAATTCAATGTAATGAGTGGGAGCGATGGCAACAACAATGCTGAAGTAACTACAATAGAAAGATCAAAGTTTCGAAACCCAAGCTTGAGCATCAGGTGCATAAAAAGAATTTCGTTCATTCATTCTTAAATATTCGTTCCCAGCGATTAGTAAATGAAATAAAGTGCGCGGGTTGATAATTATATTTTAAATGATGGGAAGACCAAAAAATGAAACTGTTTGGAAACATTTTCACAGAAGCGGAGGTAGCAATGAAGTTTCATGCTCACATTGCGAACAGCGGTACAAATTTGCAAATGTAAATAAAATGGCAAAACATTTAATAACGTGCATCAAGTGTCCATTATTAATAAAGCAACGAGTTCAAGACATGCTTGCAACCAATGTGACAATAAGCAAGATACAGACAGCAATTGATCCTCCGCCTTCATCTGATTTACATATGCATCTTCCTTCAAATTTAGCACAATACAACTTAGCTAAGGCTATATTTGTAACCGGCGCTCCTTTGGCTATGGTGGAGCATCTATTGTGGAAGGACTTTTTTAAGGACCTTAATCCACATTTCAAGACTCCAACTAGAAAAGCAATTTCCTCCACATATTTGGATAAAATTTATAATGAGATGAGTATGGGCATTACTCTGCAACTAAAAACAGCAAATTTTTTACATATTCAATGTGATGGATGGAGTAACATTCGTAATGAAGGTGTTGTAACTTTCTCATATCAAAGCCAGAAACTGTATTTGTGAAAAGTTTGGCAACACAGGCCAATCGGCATACAGCTAACTATTTATCAGAGGAAATTATTAAAATCATGAAGGAATACGGTGAACAAAAGTTTTTTGTGTTAATTGGTGACAATGCTGCAAATATGCAAAAGGCGTTCAAAATAGTAAAAGAAGCCTACCCGAATGTTGTGCCTATGGGTTGTGTAGCGTATAGTCTTCATTTAATTTGTCAGGATTTTTTTAAAATGCGATACCTTACAGAAGAATTACTAAGATGTTGTAAATATAATCAAAACAACCAATAATATTAAAAACAACCAAGTTCTAACAGCAACTTTAGCTAAAATTGTGAAAGAAAAAGGAATCGGTGAACAATTAAAACTACCATCCAAAACAAGGTGGGGAAGTTACTTCTATTCAATGCAGAGTGTAATAAAAACAAAAGCATCCCTTCAGGTCATAGCAGTTCATGAGCGAATTAATCTACAAGCCGATATAAAATCACAGTTACTTAGCGAAATCTTTTGGGAGCAATTAAATTTAAGCTCAAACATATTCGGTTGCATTACAGAATGGATTTGTAAGCTCGAATCAAATGAATTTAATATACACAGGGTATATTTCGCGTTTAATGAAATTAAAAGTAAGCTTGAATTAGAGTTTGCTTCAACTATGATACTGAATGATGCCGAAAAAACTGAGCTATCAACCATATTGAATACACGATTTAAAAAAACCATAAAACCGATACATTTAGCTGCGAATTTGCTAGATCCTAAGGCACAAGGAAGTGATCTTCATCCCTCTGAGGAGGTAGATGCATTGGAATTCATTCACACAATATCACAGGCGCTAAACATAAATGTAATGGCAGATTTTGCGAATTACAAGGCCAGAAATGATTTCTGGGCAAAAACTTTTGCCTGGAGCTGTTTGAATGAAATTTCTCCAGTAACTTGGTGGAAAGGAATTTGTGGAAGCACGCAATTAAGCAAATTAGCTGTTCGAATTTTAACAGCTCCCTCTACTTCAGCTGCTACTGAACGTTCCTTTAGCATCCACAGCTTCATTCATTCAAAAAAAAGGAACCGTTTAACAACACAAAGAGCAGGAAAAATAACTTATATATCGTGCAACTGGAACTTGCTTTTTAAAAATAGTTTACCACCTTCAGCAGAAAGCACGCACTCCACTCAATTTGAAAATGACATGAATTCTTCACTGGAAGGTACTCAGGACGAATCCCTTCAACCTCAACAGGAATCACGCACTCTACTCGATATGAGTTTTTATTGGATACGGACAGCGACAGCGATTACGATTAAATTTAAAAATTATTTCATTTGTTATTAAAAAATCTAATTCATAATAAAAAATTAAATTCTTTTAATTTATTTATTGTAAATTTTTCTTTATTCTGATTTATACCCACATTTTGGGTAAATACCCAGGTGCTTGGGTAAATACCTGGGTATTTGCATTTAAATACCCAATTTTCCATTTGGGTATTTACCCTTGCCCCATCACTACCTGTAAGTGCTCCATAGAGTACTCTGAGACTATTTTTATATAGGATTAGAGCAGATTTTGGTCTGTTGTCATTGAAGTTCAAACATTTTTTGGATTGGTTAAGTCCGTTTGTGCCGTTCTAGTGGTCCCTGATTTTTGTTTGGATCCATTTTTTTGGTTTCTTGTTTTATATTATATTTGTTAAAGCCGAAAAATGGGGTTGGTCCAATAAATAGCCCTTGTGCCACTTTTTTGGCATAAAACTCTGCCTTCTCGTTTCCTTTGTGCCCCTCATGTCCTGGTACCCAAGTCAGTGAGACCTCATTATGAGTGGCCAGTTTGTTGAGTTCATTGTTACCCCCTATTAGGACTTTTGACTTGAATGGGAAGCTATTCAAGGCTTTGAGAACCGATTGGTTGTCCGAAAGTATTTTAATTTTTACTTTCTCGAACCCTCTTTTGGATATGATTTCCACTGCGAAGAGCTCCACATAGAAAATCGTGGTAGCAGTACTTAGTGTTAGGGATTTGTGTGCTCTAGACCACACTATTCCGTCGATGGTACTAGGATTTACTTTACCATATCGAACGTTAGGGATTCAGTTTTATTGTAATCTAATTTAAAAATAATTCATTCTTGGCGCATGCAAAATATTTTATATTCGAATACAGACAAATGCTTTCGGGTAGAAAATTAAGTACCAAACTGTAGGACACATTCGAGACCATACTCAAAGACTACGTTAGCCTTTATCTAGCGAAATTGCACAAATTATTCATATCCTTAAAAGTAAAAGTAAATAATTAGCGCTAACATCCTTTTTGGGTGTTTGGCCAAGCTGATCCTCTAATTTGTGGCGTGCGTCTTGATGTTGTTCCACAAATGGGTTTGTATCCTTTTACTCATATAAAATTGTTTATATATTAACATTTGGAAGAGCCCGTTCAGTATATTTTGCAAAATCATCCTGGCGGCCATTCTAAGCCTCTCAAATAAAACCAATTTAGCGTGTAAAAGTTTTTTTACAATTTGCGTTACCGCCGCTGAACTTTTCAGCGCCATTGCCTTCATATTGTACGATTTCCTAGGTCAGCTTTGGGATTTAACATCACAGTAGAGGAACTCTTTGCCGTATTCCTTTGTACTAAATGTGCTGGCAAGTGAATTTGATTCTACAGACATTCTTAAACATCTACTTAACATACCTGCAATTGTTTAACTTTTTCCATAATGATCAAGTTTCCGAAAATAGTGATGATGGATTCGACGGATAAGCTATGTGGTACTAAATCTATCTTATCTGTTAGTTTTTCGAATACGATGGGCCTGGAAAAAATGTGTTAATACTATATTTCCAAAGTTCTGTGGTCGCGATAAACTTCTTCTTCTTCTTCTTAATTGGCGCGATAACCGCTTACGCGATTTTGGCCGAGTTTGACAAAGCGCGCCAGTCGTTTCTTTCTCGTGCTAAACTTTTTGTATAATATTTTCGACATTGCTTTATGGCAGTATTATAGCCATATATAGTACACTCGATACTTCCAAAACCAGCATCATTTGGTAGATAAGAATGCCGTGAATATAAAAATTAATGCTCGATAATTTCTACGCCGTTCTTGAGGGACTGAACAGCTTTAAGCCACATTAAAGCCAATTTCAAAATTCTACTTTGTCTAGTGCATTTATTGCTGTAGGCTGTTATATTTTGTTGCTTGGGTGTTTGGCCGAGCTCCTTCTTCTATTTTTCTTGATGTGGTTTCCCAAATGGAGGGGCCTACAGTTTCAAACCGACTCCGAACGGCAGATCATTTTTGTGAGGAGCTTTCTTTCAAGACAGAAATACTCTCGGAGGTTTGCCATTACCTGCGGAGGGGCTACCGCTATTGGAAAATTGTTTCTTCATTTTGGTCTTTCATTGAGATTCGAACCTACGTTCTCTCTGAATTCGAAATGGTAGTCACGCAGCAAACCCATTCGGCTACGGCGGCCGCCTTGTTGCGTGGTTACATTTGTATTTGCATTTGTAACTTCATTAACTATGAAAATTTGTATTGATAAATACAATGAAAATTTTTAGAAATTTTTTTGAAAAAAGCTTATAAATAAAAACTTCATGGTAAATTGTATTTATTTTTATCATTAACTAATATTTTCTGAAAATGGACTTGTTCTCCTCCTCATATATTACTTCCACTTTTTACAGCCTCTGTCAAATATTTTCCTCCAAACACATCTGAATTTTTAATATTACTTTTAAGCTTTTAAAATTAAGCTCAAACACTCTAAAGTAAATCATGGTTGAGTGTTCGATTAATAAATGAATACATAAAAAATTAAAAAAAAAACTGTTCCTCAAGCCGCCTCCTTGAAATGCTAAATTGACACATTTCAAACAAAAAGTAAAAACAATTTCAAGCCATTTATCACCTCTGCCACACATTTTTTATAAATCGC